>NC_089839.1:318009775-318130937 GCF_035609145.1 Eleutherodactylus coqui | reverse complement strand
TGGGGAGGGCGGGATCATGCCGGGTCTAGGAGTGAGGCGGGGTCATTGGGGGGGGGGGGGGTAATGCAGGGTCTAGGAGTGAGGCGGCAGATGGGGGGGTGATGCAGGGTCTAGGAGTGAGGCGGGGCAGTTGGAGGAGGGGGGTGATGCAGGGTCTAGGAGTGAGGTGGGGTAGTTGGGGGGGAGTGATGCAGGGTCTAGGATTGAGGTGGGGTAGTGGGGGGGGAATGATGCAGGGTCTAGGAGTGAGTTGGGGGGGGGGGGGGGGGAATGATGCCGGGTGTAGGAGTGTGGCGGGGTAGTTGGGGGGGAAATGATGAAGGGTCTAGGAGTGAGGTGGGGTAGTTGGGGGGGGGGGGATGATACAGGGTCTAGGAGTGAGGCAGGATATTTAGGGTGGGGGATGATGCAGGGTCTAGGAGTGAGCCGGGGCAGTTGTGGCGATGCAGGGTCTAGGAGTGAGGCGGGGTAGTTGGGGGGGGGGGGGGGGATGATGCCGGGTGTAGGAGTGAGGCGGGGTAGTTGGGGGGGGGGGGAGGGGGGGGGGGAGATGATGCAGGGTCGAGGAGTGAGGTGGGGTAGTTGGGGGGGAAATGATGAAGGGTCTAGGAGTGAGGTGGGGTAGTTGGGGGGGGATCATACAGGGTCTAGGAGTGAGGCGGGGCATTTGGCGGGGGGGGTGATGCAGGGTCTAGGAGTGAGCCGGGGCAGTTGGGGTGGGGGGTGATGCAGGGTCTAGGAGTGAGGTGGGGCAGTTGGGGGGGGGGGGATGGTGCCAGGTCTAGGAGTGAGGTGGGGTATTTGGGGGGGGGGGTAATGCAGGGTCTAGGAGTGAGGCGGGGCAGTTGGGGGGCGGGGGTAATGCAGGGTCTAGGAGTGAGGCGGGGTAGTGGGGGGGGGGGGTGATGCCGGGTGTAGGAGTGAGGCGGGGTAGTTGGGGGGGGGGGGGGGGGGAGATGATGCCGGGTGTAGAAGTGAGGCGGGGTAGTTGGGGGGGGGGGGATGATGCAGGATCCAGGAGTGAGGTGGGGTAGTTGGGGGGGAACTATGCAAGGTCTAGGAGTGAGATGTGGTAGTTGGGGCGGGGGGGGATGATGCAGGGTCTAGGAGTGAGGTGGGGTAGTTGGGGTGGGGTGATGTAGGGTCTAGGAGTGAGGTGGGGTAGTTGGGGTGGCGGGGGATGATGCCGGGTTTAGGAGTGAGGTGGGGTAGTTGGGCGGGGGGGGATGATGTCGGGTTTTGGAGTGACGCGGGGTAGTTGGGCGGGGGGGGGGGATTATGCCGGGTTTAGGAGTGAGGCGGGGTAGTTGGGGCGGGGGGGGGGGGGGGGATGATGCCGGGTTTAGGAGTGAGGCGGGGTAGTTGGGGCGGGGGGGGATGATGCCGGGTTTAGGAGTGAGGTGGGGTAGTTGGGGGGGGGGGGGATGATGCAGGGTCTAGGGGTGAGGCGGGGTCATTGGGGGGGGGGGGGGTAATGCAGGGTCTAGGAGTGAGGCGGGGCAGTTGGGGGGGGTGATGCAGGGTCTAGGAGTGAGGCGGGGCAGTTGGGGGGGTGATGCAGGGTCTAGGAGTGAGGCGGGGCAGTTGGAGGAGGGGGGTGATGCAGGGTCTAGGAGTGAGGTGGGGTAGTTGGGGGGGAATGATGCAGGGTCTAGGATTGAGGTGGGGTAGTGGGGGGGGGGGGGGGATGATGCCGGGTGTAGGAGTGAGGCGGGGTAGTTGGGGGAGGGGGGGGGGGGAGATGATGCAGGGTCGAGGAGTGAGGTGGGGTAGTTGGGGGGGGGATGATGCAGAGTCTAGGAGTGAGGCGGGGTAGCTGGGGGGGGGGGGTAATGCAGGGTCTAGGAGTGAGGCGGGGTAGCTGGGGGGGGAATTATGCAGGGCCTAGGAGTGAGGCGGGGTAGTTGGGGGGGATGCAGGGTCTAGGAGTGTGGTGGGGGTAGTTGGGGGGGGGATGATGCAGGGTCTAGGAGTGAGGCGGGGTAGTTGGGGGGGAGGGCGGGATCATGCTGGGTCTAGGAGTGAGGTGGGGTATTTGGGGGGGGGGGTAATGCAGGGTCTAGGAGTGAGGCGGGGCAGTTGGGGGGGCGGGGGTAATGCAGGGTCTAGGAGTGAGGCGGGGTAGTGGGGGGGGGGGGTGATGCCGGGTGTAGGAGTGAGGCGGGGGTAGTTGGGGGGGGGGGGGGGGGGGATGATGCAGGGTCTAGGAGTGAGGTGGGGTAGTTGGGGGTGGGGTGATGCAGGGTCTAGGAGTGAGGTGGGGTAGTTGGGGGTGGTGGGGGATGATGCCGGGTTTAGGAGTGAGGTGGGGGTAGTTGGGCGGGGGGGGGGATGATGTCGGGTTTTGGAGTGAGGCGGGGTAGTTGGGCGGGGGCGGGGGGATGATGCCGGGTTTAGGAGTGAGGCGGGGTAGTTGGGCGGGGGGGGGGGATGATGTCGGGTTTTGGAGTGAGGCGGGGTAGTTGGGCGGGGGGGGGGGGGGGGGATGATGCCGGGTTTAGGAGTGAGGCGGGGTAGTTGGGGCGGGGGGGGGGGGGGGGATGATGCCGGGTTTAGGAGTGAGGCGGGGTTGTTGGGGCGGGGGGGGATGATGCCGGGTTTAGGAGTGAGGTGGGGTAGTTGGGGGGGGGGGGGGTGATGCAGGGTCTAGGGGTGAGGCGGGGTCATTGGGGGGGGGGGTAATGCAGGGTCTAGGAGTGAGGCGGGGCAGTTGGGGGGCGGGGGGTAATGCAGGGTCTAGGAGTGAGGCGGGGTAGTTGGGGGGGGGGGGGGGGGGGGGATGATGCAGGGTCTAGGAGTGAGGTGGGGTAGTTGGGGGGATGATGCAGGGTCTAGGAGCGAGGTGGGGTAGTTGGGGGGGGGGGATGATGCAGGGTTTAGGAGTGAGGTGGGGTAGTTGGGGGGGGGGGGTGATGCAGGGTCTAGGAGTGAGGTGGGGTAGTTGGGGGGGGGGGATGATGCAGGGTTTAGGAGTGAGGTGGGGTAGTTGGGGGGGGGGGGGTGATGCAGGGTCTAGGAGTGAGGTGGGGTAGTTGGGGGGGGGGGGTGATGCAGGGTCTAGGAGTGAGGTGGGGTAGTTGGGGGGGGGGATGATGCAGGGTTTAGGAGTGAGGTGGGGTAGTTGGGGGGGGGGGGGGGTGATGCAGGGTCTAGGAGTGGGGGAGTAGTTGGGTAAGATGCAGGGTCTAGGTGTGGTGTCTGTTAAGAAAATTGTAGATCAATGCTCGTTAATTGTTCTTTTATTGGATTGTAGAGTAGAAATATGTAGCATGATGCTAGTATAAGTAGTGATGGTTAAACAAAACCCTTCTATAGCCATGCATGGTACTGATGGTACAGACAGGAGATAAGACAGTCTCCCAGACCCCCCCCCCCCCCTCGCATTCATTTTCACTGAATTCATAACGGTCTCATTGTATGTTAAGTTACACCTTTTTGGGCGTTACTATATGTTAATTTTAGTTTTAGCTTATCATGTATTCTTATTAATCCTGGAGGTATGTACTTTTCCTGTGATGTCATTTATGGTATATAAACTGCATACACCTTAGAATAAAGTAGAAATCACTTGATACCGCCTCAGACTGGTGTGATTTGTATTTCTCCTGGGTCAGACTACTACACGCCATCTGATAGTCTTCTCCTTGGTAAACGAATTCTCTTCACAGGGGCGTACTTGGGGGATGATGGAGGGTCTAGGAGGGGGTTGGTTGTTGGGGGATGACGCAGGGTTTAGGGGTGATGCAGGTTCTGGGGCTGGGGGTTTAGTATAGTTCGGGCCTTTGTCACTGGTCTTTTGAATGTACTTGGCTCTGGGGCCACATTTGGCTCCTCCCATCTTACACCATGATGTTATCTTTTCAGGAAACGACGGGCTGTGTGCGCTCGCTGACCTCTTCTCCTCTGACTCCTTGTCCGGGATCCACTATCTCGATGTCAGGTAATGCGCTCGTTCCTCCATCCGCCGGGCAGACCTCGGCCTTGCATGTGCACGGTCGGCCCTCTGTTCATTTCAGTGAGGCGGGCAGGAATATTCTAGCGGGCGCTGCTCAGGGATCGTTGCACTGACAATTAGGGGCACAGGGATAGACCCTACCAATCAGTAAGTTTTCCTGGGGACGGGGAGGAACGTGTTATCGGGGTACAACCTCATTCTAAAGGCAGTTTCACATCACGGTATGGTGGGTGCCAGCGGGCCCGAAGCTGGTGGGGGTGACGTGGGTGCCAGCGGGCCAAGAGCTGGCGGCGGGGGGAATCAGGTCCCTGGGAACCCGTCCTCCTCCCTCTCTCTTCTCTTTAATGTTTCTTGCTTTGTCTTCTCAGTTCCAACTGCATTAAGCCGGACGGACTGCTGCGCTTCGCGAAGAGGTTGGGGGGCTTCGGGAAGATCAAGCTGCGGCAGCTGTCCATCTCCCAGAACCTGCTGGACCGGGACCCTGCACTCGCCCATGAGGCCCTGCAGTCGCTGGAGGGGGTCTGCTGTGTGATCAGTGACAGCTGGGACTCCAGCCAAGCCTTTGTGGACCACGTCAGCGTCATGTGAGGGCCGAGGCAGAATCCAATCCCTGTCCGGGAAGATGTAGGCTCAGTTCAGTTATCGGACACTTGTGGGCGCCGCACGCTTATTACAAGACTAGTTGTGGTAGCTGGTAACATGGTCCAAATACTATGTACCACCTGTCCTTCCTGCCATGTGTAATATGAGGGGGGCTTCCACTCCAGCCCCCCATCCAGCAGGTCCGGCCTCTTGCTTATCCTGTGGATTCCTGCATTGTTTCATTTTTATCTTTGCGGGGTGGGGGTGTCGCGCGGGGCGGGGCGGCGGGCGGGCGGGCGGGGGGGGTTCGCACAGGGGGGGGGCGGGTGCGAGGGTGTCGTGGGGGGGGGGGGGGGGGGTGTGTGAGCGTGTCGCGTGGGGTAGCGGAGCGGTGGGGGGTGTCGCGCAGGGTAGCGGAGCGGTGGGGGTGCACATCCTATTCTCTATTCAGGCCCTGTTCTTAAATGATGTACCCGAGGAACACAAAGATGTGAGGAGGGGGCCCGTCCGTGGGCCTGCAGCCGCAGGGCCGGGGTAGTTCCTAAACCCCTCTGTACTGCTGTTGCACCGATCCCAGAGTGCATTCCTCTATAGGAGACGCTTTCGATACTTGCTGGACTTTCATGGCCCATAGCACCAAGGGGAGAATCCGGCTCAGCCAACGGGAGGACGGGGCTTTTACAAAGTACCTTTTATTACGGAAATAGCAAAAACCTAGAATATGACGGCAGTCGACACAATCCAGCCAGAACAGCCCAATAAAGGTAAAACAGAACAAATATGGGATTTATTTTTTTTGTAATAAAAGGTCTTTTTTTTGTCTCTTCTCAATGGCCAAGCAGGCAGTTCGCTGGGCCGACCCCTCTGTGCTCCGTCCACGTGGTATGCAGGGTGGTTGGGGAGCTGGATTGCCCCTGGGGGCTCTGCCCTGTAGGAATTGGGGAGCTAGATGCTTCCTGGGGGCTCTGTCCTGTGGGTATTCGGGGCGGTTGGCCCCCTGGGGGCTCTGTCCTGTGGGTATTCGGGGCGGTTGGCCCCCTGGGGGCTCTGTCCTGTGGGTATTCGGGGCGGTTGGCCCCCTGGGGGCTCTGTCCTGTGGGTATTCGGGGCGGTTGGCCCCCTGGGGGCTCTGTCCTGTGGGTATTCGGGGCGGTTGGCCCCCTGGGGGCTCTGTCCTGTGGGTATTCGGGGCGGTTGGCCCCCTGGGGGCTCTGTCCTGTGGGTATTCGGGGCGGTTGGCCCCCTGGGGGCTCTGTCCTGTGGGTATTGGGGAGCTGGATGGCCCCTGGGGGCGGCTTGAAGTCATCTTCATACCAGTTGAACCTCTGAGGGAGTTTTTCCCCCCTTCCTCTGATCTCTCTGCAAATCACCATCTTGAGAACTGAAATGTAGAAACCTAAATTTGGGTCAGTCTTGTCCCTTGGGCCGGCCTCATATTGGCTGCAGTAGAGGGCCAGCTGGGCACAGGCCTGGCGGAGGTAAGGCGGTGAGCTTCTCATGAATCCTCCTGCCGTTCTCCAGACGGGGCGCATGTATATCCAGCGGGCAGTGGGTGAGGGGCAGGATGCTGAACTGGATGGAGTGGGGGGACCTTACATACTAGGGGGTCTGTGTGGGCCGGCGGGGGGCCGCCTCCAGCTCTGCTCTCTGAGCACACAACAATGTGGCCTCCACCGTGAGGGTCAAAGCCCGCATGCCCCCGCTGAAAGCCGCTTCCCGCTGTTGTAGCATCTGACTGGCCTTCTCATGATAAATGGTGCAAAAGTGAGCGCCCGCTGCCACGATGTCTGCAGCGTGCAGGGAGGGCGCCCTCCCACGGAGGTGCAGCTGTTGGGTGGGTGCCAGTGGCGCTTCAGTCACAGACTTGTGCTAGGATACACCCCGGTCACCTATGGCTGCGAGGGGACGGGCCTCTGTATTCCGGCTCTGGTCATCCTGAATTTCTGCATGTTTGCCCCAAACCTAGGCTCGACTCTTGTCATAGGAAAGTGGAGACAAGGGGCGGGAGCTCAAAATAAAGGGGCGGAGACTATTGCAACCACTTTTGTATTTGTTTCAATGCATCTAAAAATATAGTTATAACTGTTACACACGTGTCTCCATGGCAACACACTACAGCTGGTATGCGGTGTGGAACGGGCGCTGAATCCACCGAACGGGACAACACGGTGAGCAGCCGCTTCAGGAGAAAATAAATGGCTCTAAAAGTGGTAAATAAATGTATTTGATGCCCCGCCCGCCACCACCCCCCCGTTCCCCGCTACTTACAGACATGGCTGCCGGCAGCATACATCACACGTGTTGCTCCCCATGCCCCATTACACTGGTATGAACACCCCTTCTTCTTCCCTTGGGGGCAGCTGCTGGCTTGGGGTTCACACAGTTCGTATATCTTCCCTGCCGGTTCCTCCCATTGGTATGAGACCCACCGTGAAGACAGATGGAAGTACGGCGGACTTGGCAATGGCACAGAGCGAGGCCTACGTGACGCTACACACGGGCGGGAATTGGACGCAGTGCCAGTCGCAGGCAATCCACCCCTGAAATCTGGAGGTGATCTGCAAATTGTGATGCAAAATTGAAAGCCAGCTTAAAACCTACTTGCAATTCCAGTTGGCACCACAGAGGGCAGCATCAGTCAGTCCCTTATAAAGCACAAGCCAGCGCCTGCAGCAGGAGTCAATGACAGGCAGCGGAGCGCCAGAGGTTGTCTTTGCATGAAGACAGCGGCTCGATTACTGCAGGCATGGCCAGCGTTTGGGATTTGGTGGGGCGCACAGGCTCCTCCCCCAAGGAGAGACTACTTCTGTAGCCCTGCTATACGAGCCCTCGCTGCTCTTCATGCGACCGCTGATGGAATGTGAATGTTATAGCTGTATCCCAGGCCGCCACCAGCACTGGGTCCTGCAGCCCACGCTTATCCGCACAGTGGTGCCACTGCGACAAGTCAGAAGTACAGTCCGTGCCGTCCGCAGGGGGCCGCACCTGGCGGCCATTCACACAGCGACGGCATCTAAACCTAAGAGAAAGCAGAAACAAGAGCTCAGAAGAAGCGTGGAGAGCAGCGGCGCCTGGCCGTGGGAGCAGCACCCACCTCTCATGAGTGTCACTGGCCGTGTCCTCGCGGAGCGTGAAGAGCTCCTTCAGCTCCCCCACCGAGAAGTGTCGCTCCACGTCCTGCTCCTCGTCCACCACGCAGCTGCTCAGAGCCTTCTTATGCGTCTGACGCTGGAGAATCTTCTCCTCGATGGTCCCGGTCTGGAGAGAAGACGGCCGTCACTAACTGTATGGACAAGAGCAGCCGTGAAGACGGCCCATGGACGGCACATACCGAGAGCAGCCGGTAGATGAAACACGTCTTCTTCTGACCGTCCCGCCACACGCGGGCCATCGCCTGCTCATCGTTCGCCGGGTTCCAGTCGGGGTCAAACATCACCAGCCGGTTGGCGCCAATCAGATTGAGACCACAACCTCCGGCCTTACTGCTCAGCATGAAGACGAACTCCGGGCTCTGAGACAAAGGACAAGAGCTGAGCCCAGCGGGTGCGAGCCCCCCGACCCCCCAACACTACACATACCGAGGGGCTGTTGAATCTCTCCACAATGGTCGCTCGCTTCTTAATTGACATTGTCCCATCAAGCCGGACATACAAATACCTGAAGAAACCGACAAGATGTTACTGGAAAGCACCTACCTCGGGGACCGGGATGGAGGCGGCGGCAGGACCAAAGGGAGAGTGAAGAATGGCTGCAGCCGAGATACTTCACGTTACTACTGCACACACATTCTCTAACCGAGCCAATACAGTCGATGGGCCCTGCCCGCCCTCATCGTGGCCCCCCAAACTGTCATACAGGCTCTGACAGCAAAAACATCCCATGTGAGTCGCCTGCCCCGACAGAACGCACCACTTGAGCTACAGGGTGGGGGAGCCTCGGGCACACCCATGATCCCCACTTCATACAAGATGAAGAATTGAGACCAGTTACCTTCGCGCCCTGCAGAGTTTCTCAAACAGGTCCAGCGTTTGCGTGTAGTTGGAGACAAGGACCACTTTGTCGTTGCTCGTACTCCGGGTAATCGCCAGTATGTAATCCAGCACCAGCATTTTACCTGCAGAGATAAGTGGCATCAGCCGCGGGCAGGGAGGTGGCAGCGCGCCCGCATCCGCTTCACGCACCTGATAACTGAGGCTCCACAGACTTGGTGCTGTACCCGGGGGGAAAGAGACTCAGCGCCCCCCGAAACCCCTCTTCCTCCTCCACACACTTGTCGTAGACGAGAGCGGGGTCTGCAGAGGGACACGTGACGTTACGTGTGGACGGTGACCCTTCCCCACCCGCTGCAGCGCGACTACTCACGGTTACAAAGCTTCTTCAGCGAGGTGATGGAGGACAGAGAGGAGACGCTCATCTTGCCGGCCGTCAACTCCTCCACGGGTTTCGCTTGTTTCAAGAACAGTTTGTAGAGTTCAGATTGTAGAGGCGTCAGTCTGCAGGAAACCGGCAACGTCCGCCACAATCACAACACAAGGCGGTCACGAGGCGGCGCACAACGCAACGCGCATGGCCCTAGATTAGAAGAGTGCAGGGCGGCACAATCCAACACTTACCGGCAGCAAATCACCTGCTCTACCTTGACGGGAAGATACTTGGAGAGGATGTCAGACGTCCTTCGGATGAGACACCTGAAGAAAAGAAGCTACCATCATCCGGCCCGCCAAGTGACCCCCAACGGCCACAGCATCCCGAGACAAGACCCTATAGAGGTACCAAGCCGACGGCATCGGACGCAGTGCGAGCCCCACCTGTTTACCACACTGATCAGCTCCTTCAGCTTCTCCTCCCCCTTCTGGCGGTCAGCCACGCTGGCGTCGGCATCTCTCCCCTTTAAGATGGGAACTTCAAACCTCCTCTTGAACTCCGAGGCCGTCCCTGTGCCAGATGAAAGCGGTGCCAATTACAGCGCCTTACAGAGAAGCGCCAGCACCATCTGACGGCCGCATCACCTACCCAGGATGCCCGCATTGACGAAGTGGACCAAGCTGAAGTACTCCAGGAGGTCGTTCTGAATTGGGGTCCCGGAGATGAGGACCCGCCGCGGGGTGTTCAGCTGGTTCAGCGCCTGGTACGTCTGGTTCTCAGAGTTCTTCAGTCTGTGACCCTGGAATAAAGTCATGTAGTAAAACGGAGCTCAGCCTACAGTTGGCGCCAAAGTCTGCCCCACCACAAACCACTATGACTGAAGCTAGGCGCACGGTCATCACTCACTGTATGGCACCATCCGCTGGGCGAAAGAGCTCGTGTGGTGCCCGTGTTCTGCCAGCGACCACTTACCTCATCACACACGACAAGTCCCACACTCCCCTTATGAAGAACCTCAGCGTGAAGGCGGAAGGTTTCGTAGGAAATGATGAGGATGGGCTGAGGGACTCGCAGCCCCCGCTGCTGCATGAATCCGGCTAAAGGGAGGAGAGAGTCAGCGGGGTCGTGTACCTACAGTACCACCACCCTCCCACACTGCATTATGGAGGCACGTTCTCACCCAGCTTGCGGTCGATCTCCTCCTTGGAGCCACCATCGATGGAGAGAGGCTGGATCCTGCCATCCAGCCACTTGCCCACCTCATTGTACCAGTTCTTGACCAGGCTGGACGGGCAGACCACCAGCGCCTTGTCGATCTCCGGGGTACAGTCCGGGCTCTGCCGCAAGAGCGTCCACATTAGAGCGATGCACTGCAGGGTCTTCCCCAGTCCCATTTCATCCGCCATGATGCAGCCATGGCTACTGGGAATCCGCCGGCCGCTCACACATTCCCACAGGAACTTCACGCCCTGCAGAACGCCATAGTGGTACAATGTAGAGAGCGCCAACTCACCGCTGCGCACAACACCGGCCCAATGTATGACTCCGACCCTTACCTCCCGCTGATGTGGCCGCAAAACCTTCCCCAACAGCGGATCCACCACAACGTGAACCGGAAGCTTCTCCCTGCAACAAGAGGCCGGACCCATAAGGAAAAGCAGAGACCACCGGGGAATGGAAGTGGGGGGGGGCATTATGAGTTAATAATATAACTGATAGCTGGTGAGCGGTGAGGTCACTGCTGTATAATATAACTGATAGCGGGAGAGCGGTGATGTCACTGCTGTATAATATAACTGATAGCGGGAGAGCGGTGAGGTCACTGCTGTATAATATAACTGATAGCGGGAGAGCGGTGAGGTCACTGCTGTATAATATAACTGATAGCGGGAGAGCGCTGAGGTCACTGCTGTATAATATAACTGATAGCGGGAGAGCGCTGATGTCACTGCTGTATAATATAACTGATAGAGGGTGAGCGGTGATGTCACTGCTGTATAATATAACTGATAGCGGGAGAGCGGTGATGTCACTGCTGTATAATATAACTGATAGTTGGAGAGCGGTCATGTCACTGCTGTATAATATAACTGATAGCGGGAGAGCGGTGATGTCACTGCTGTATAATATAACTGATAGCGGGAGAGCGGTGAGGTCACTGCTGTATAATATAACTGATAGCGGGAGAGCGGTGAGGTCACTGCTGTATAATATAACTGATAGCGGGAGAGCGCTGAGGTCACTGCTGTATAATATAACTGATAGCGGGAGAGCGCTGATGTCACTGCTGTATAATATAACTGATAGAGGGTGAGCGGTGATGTCACTGCTGTATAATATAACTGATAGCTGGAGAGCGGTGATGTCACTGCTGTATAACTGATAGCTGGAGAGCGGTGATGTCACTGCTGTATAATATAACTGATAGCGGGAGAGCGGTGATGTCACTGCTGTATAATATAACTGATAGCTGGAGAGCGGTGATGTCACTACTGTATAATATAACTGATAGCGGGAGAGCGGTGATGTCACTGCTGTATAATATAACTGATAGCGGGAGAGCGGTGATGTCACTGCTGTATAATATAACTGATAGCGGGAGAGCGGTGAGGTCACTGCTGTATAATATAACTGATAGCGGGAGAGCGGTGAGGTCACTGCTGTATAATATAACTGATAGCAGGAGAGCGGTGATGTCACTGCTGTATAACTGATAGCTGGAGAGCCGTGATGTCACTGCTGTATAATATAACTGATAGAGGGTGAGTGGTGATGTCACTGCTGCATAATATATCTGATAGCGGGAGAGCGGTGATGTCACTGCTGTATAATATAACTGATAGCTGGAGAGCGATGATGTCACTGCTGTATAATATAACTGATAGCGGGAGAGCGGTGATGTCACTGCTGTATAATATAACTGATAGCTGGAGAGCGGTGATGTCACTGCTGTATAATATAACTGATAGCTGGAGAGCGATGATGTCACTGCTGTATAATATAACTGATAGCGGGAGAGCGGTGATGTCACTGCTGTATAATATAACTGATAGCGGGAGAGCGGTGATGTCACTGCTGTATAATATAACTGATAGCGGGAGAGCGGTGATGTCACTGCTGTATAATATAACTGATAGCGGGAGAGTGGTGATGTCACTGCTGTATAATATAACTGATAGCGGGAGAGTGGTGATGTCACTGCTGTATAATATAACTGATAGCGGGAGAGCGGTGATGTCACTGCTGTATAATATATCTGATAGCTGGAGAGCGGTGATGTCACTGATGTATAATATAACTGATAGCGGGAGAGCGGTGATGTCAATGCTGTATAATATAACTGATAGCTGGAGAGCGGTGATGTCACTGCTGTATAATATAACTGATAGCTGGAGAGCGGTGATGTCACTGCCGTATAATATAACTGATAGCTGGAGAGCAGTGATGTCACTGCCGTATAATATAACTGATAGCTGGAGAGCAGTGATGTCAATGCTGTATAGTACCACAGATAGCAGGCAAGATGGAGTCGCTGTATACTAGAAGGACTTACTTGTCTACTGTCAGCTGCTCGGTTGCACTCAGACTTGGGGGTTCGTAGAGAACCAGCGCCCCTTCCTGGTCGGGGTCATGCAGCGCTCTCCGCACTCCGGCTTTCTTGATCCCCAAAGCTCGCAGTCCTGTACCGCCTGTAGAGCAAAACAGCAAAAATTGAATAAGCCAGCTAGTTTGGCGCTGTTATGGGAATAAATCATATAAAAGAAGATTTCAGTGATTGCTGCAGATTGGTGATAATGAGATGCGTCATGCATGAATACATGTATCTGAACTCACGGACGCTCTCAGTCAGCCCCCATACCCTTCTAGTTTATTGAAAGGAAGTACAATACAGTTATACTGAATATAACGCACCAATTACATGCACACCTCCCAACATCGTAACAACTCATGATTGACCTAGGCTACGGGAGGATATAGGGGTAGGAGACGAACAGGTGGAATCTCTGTGGGTAGAAATACAGGGAGGAAAAAATAACAAAATCCTGATAGGGGTCTTCTATCGACCACCAAAAGCAACAGAAGAAACTGAAACCTTACTTCTAAGGCAGATAGAAGAGGTGTCAAACCGAAACAAAGTAATTATCATGGGGGACTTTAATTATCGGGATATAACATGGGAGAAGGAAACCTGCAAATCTCATAGGGGGGATAAGTTCTTGAGAACAATTAACCCTTTCCTATCCACTGTCTGACGTCTTCCTACATTCTGATTGAAGCTTGTACAGCTCCAATGTCAGAAGACATCCAACAGGGTATTCTTACCGTCTATTGCCAGCCACTCCGCTGTTGGAGCCTCTCTGGCGCACACACTGGCTTCAGTCAGCAGATGGCGCCGTTATATAACAGCAAAATGAGAAAGCCTTTTAGAAAACCCTGAATACAAAATTGGATTGGAAAGTGTTAAAGATAACTACCTTACCCAACTTGTGCGGGAGCCAACGAGAGGGAGGGCCACTCTGGACTTAGTACTAACTAACAAACCAGACAGAATCATGGGGGTGCAGGAGGGGTACTTGGGGAACAGCGACCACAATATAATCTATTTCCAGCTTTCATTCAATAGGAAGCCTTATCAGGGAGCGACAAAGAAACTAAACTTTAGTAAAGCAACATTTGATGAGCCCAGAACTACTATCGGTAACATTAATTGGGACAACATCCTCAAAAATATCAGTACAGAGGACAAATGGGAGAAGTTCAAAAGGATCCTAATCGCCTCATGTGAGCAGTTCATTCCCTTTAAAAATAAAAGAAACTCAGCTAAAAGGAAACCAATGTGGCTCGACAAGACGGTAAGAGGGGCAATAAACGAAAAAAAGAAAGCGTTCAAACTACTAAAGCAAGAAGGCAGCGAAGAAGCGCTAAAATCATACAGGGAAAAAAACAAAATATGCAAAGATACGATCAAAACTGCCAAGGAGGAAGCAGAAAGACGGATCGCAAAAGAGAGCAGAAACAACCCAAAGCTATTTTTCAACTATATTAACAGCAAAAGGATTTGCAGGGAGAGCGCTGGCCCTTTAAAAAACAATGCAGGAGAAATCATTGATGATGACGAAGGGAAAGCAAATCTACTAAACAGTTTCTTCTCAAGTGTATTCACAAACGAAAAGGAAATGCCACACGAGCTACAGGGGAATAAAATGAACCCCTCACAAAATATCTCATACCTAACGCAGGAGGAGGTGCGGAAGCGACTAAAGAAGACTAAAATTGATAAATCGCCGGGCGCAGATGGATTACACCCAAGGATACTAAGGGAACTAAGTGACGAGATAGCTAGGCCGCTATACCTAATATTTCTAGACACTAAAGAGACCGGGGTTGTACCATTGGATTGGCGCATTGCCGACGTGGTTCCAATTTATAAAAAGGGGACCAAAAGTGAGCCTGGTAACTACAGGCCGGTAAGTCTCACTTCAGTAACGGGAAAAATTTTCGAGGGGATTCTGAGAGACGCCATCGATGAGTACCTCAAGGAGATTAAGGGAATAACTCCTCACCAGCATGGATTCATGAAGGGTCGCTCATGTCAGACAAATCTGATCAGTTTCTACGATGAAGTAAGCTCTAAGCTGGACCAGGGAGAATCTATTGATCTCGTATATCTGGACTTCTCTAAAGCCTTTGACACCGTGCCACATAATAAGCTAATATACAAATGAGGCAGCTCGGATTGGGCGAAAACGTGTGTAAGTGGGTAAAGAACTGGCAGAGATAGAAAGCAGAGGGTGGTAATAAATGGTTCGTACTCTGATTGGGCCCCCGTCACTAGTGGGGGCCACAGGGTTCAGTATTGGGCCCCACTCTGTTCAGTATATTTATCAACGACCTGATAGAGGGGCTGCACAGCAAAATATCAATATTTGTAGATGATACAAAATTATACAATATAATTAATGCAACGGAGGACAATGTGCGGCTACAAACGGACCGAGATAAGCCGGGGGATCGGGGGGGGGGGGATGGAGGTCAATGTGGATAAATGTAAGGTTCTGCACATGGGTAGGAGGAACGGATGTCACCAATATACACTAAATGGGGTACAGCTAGAGAAAAGACCTGGGGTACTAGTGGGCTGTAGACTAAACTGCAGTAACCAATGCCAGTCAGCTGCTGCAAAAGCTAATAAAGTCTTGGGTGCAGTAAAAGAGGTATAGGGGCGAAGGACGAGAACATTATCCTTCCATTATATAAGGCACTTGTCAGGCCTCACATGGAATACTGCGCACAGATCTGGTCACTGGGGCTCAGGAAAGATGTTACAGTGCTGGAGGGGTTCAAAGAAGGGCAACTAAACTAATACATGGAATGATGGGACTGGAATACCCAGAGAGGCACCAAAACTGGGATTATTCACCCCAGAAAACAGACGGCTAAGGGGCCACCAAATAACTCTGTATAAATCCATGAGGGGACGATACAAGGATCTCTGCCAGGATCTGTTTATACCCAGGACTGCGACGGTAACAAGAGGACATCCGCTACGATTAGAGGAAAGCAGGTTTCATCACCAACACAGAAGGGGGTTCTTTACTGTAAGAGCAGTGAGACTGTGGAACTCTCTGCCTGAGGACGTGGTGATGGCAGGATCCATAGAGGAGGTTAAGAGGGACTAGCTGCCTTTCTGTGATATTACAGGGTACGGACAGTACGTGGCCAGCAGGTTGGTGATCCGGGGCTTACAGACAGGTAGGTACTATTAGAGGTTGGTCTGGGGATTATTCTGGCTGTCATTATGGAGTTGGGAAGGAATTTCCCCCCAAAGGGCTAGTTGGCTCCTGCCTCTTGGGGTTTTTGCCTTCCCCTGGCAGGCTGGATGGGCATGGTGTGCCCGCAGCCTCACATACTATGTAACAACGCTGATGAGTCACATGTTCACGCCCGCAGTGTTTGTCGCTATGGCAACACATAACTCCTATATACCCGTTACCCTGTATATACCAGACTAGAATAGCCAACTCGTTAACCATTTAACTGCTGGCTATTTCCATTGAAGGTATATATATATATGTTTGCCTAGGCTGATTTAAGAGACCCCTATGACTACTGCGCCAGCTGCGGCACGGGCACATGCGGCCCACCCGTCACTCACCCTTGTAGTCCGGGATCGGCACTCGGAAGGGTTTGGATAAAATGCTGCGGATAAAGGCCTCCTGCGGACGAGAGAGCGGTCAGCACAGGGCGGAGCTTACAGGGAGCGCTGCCCCCGATCCTGCGTGGCACACGGCCGCACTCACATGCTCGCGGCTATCCACACACGCAGGCTGGTTAGTCAGCGGCTTACGGTACGGCGATGACGCCCGCCCATCCTCGCTGCGGCTTCTTTTGGGTGCCTAGAAGACAGTCCGCCTGATTACTGATCGCCATCATCACGGGCGCGGCGGTCACATGACACGCCGCCATCACTCACCGCCTCCTCACGCCAGTCATCACCCAACGATCCATCGCGGCTCCTCTTCGCCAGCTGGCTGGGGGCCAAACTCCGTCTCTAGAAATAAAGATGGCGACCTGAGTGTAATAAGACGCCACCAGAGGGCAGACCCACCGCTTCCTTCGCCTGCGTCCGCGGCAAGCCGACCGACCTCCGAAACCGACCCGCGGCGACCGCATCCGACCCCAGGGACCGTCCCCCTGCGCCCCGCATCCGACCCCAGGGACCGACCCCCTGCGCCCCGCATCCGACCCACGGCGACCGCATCCGACCCCAGGGACCGACCCACGGCGACCGCATCCGACCCCAGGGACCGACCCCCTGCGCCCCGCATCCGACCCCAGGGACCGTACCCCTGCGCCCCGCATCCGACCCCAGGGACCGTACCCCTGCGCCCCGCATCCGACCCCAGGGACCGACCCCCTGCGCCCCGCATCCGACCCACGGCGACCGCATCCGACCCCTGGGACCGACCCCCTGCGCCCCGCATCCGACCCCAGGGACCGACCCCCTGCGCCCCGCATTCGACCCCAGGGACCGACCCCCTGCGCCCCGCATCCGACCCCAGGGACCGACCCCCTGCGCCCCGCATCCGACCCCAGGGACCGTCCCCCTGCGCCCCGCATCCGACCCCAGGGACCGTCCCCCTGCGCCCCGCATCCGACCCCAGGGACCGTCCCCCTGCACCCCGCATCCGACCCCAGGGACCGTCCCCCTGCGCCCCGCATCCGACCCCAGGGACCGACCCCCTGCGCCCCGCATCCGACCCCAGGGACCGACCCCCTGCGCCCCGCATCCGACCCACGGCGACCGCATCCGACCCCTGGGACCGACCCCCTGCGCCCCGCATCCGACCCCAGGGACCGACCCCCTGCGCCCCGCATCCGACCCCAGGGACCGACCCCCTGCGCCCCGCATCCGACCCCAGGGACCGACCCCCTGCGCCCCGCATCCGACCCCAGGGACCGACCCCCTGCGCCCCGCATCCGACCCCAGGGACCGTCCCCCTGCGCCCCGCATCCGACCCCAGGGACCGTCCCCCTGCGCCCCGCATCCGACCCCAGGGACCGTCCCCCTGCGCCCCGCATCCGACCCCAGAGACCGTCCCCCTGCGCCCCGCATCCGACCCCAGGGACCGTCCCCCTGCGCCCCGCATCCGACCCCAGGGACCGTCCCCCTGCGCCCCGCATCCGACCCCAGGGTCCGTCCCCGCCACCCACCTGACCAATCGTCCAACTGGTCACCTTCACCCACATCTGACCCATGGTAACCCCACCTACCGGCCCCCTCCCAAACTATCTGTAACTGGCACCCGGGGCCCCTGAGGGGGGAGCATACGACAGCCTCTGCGGGGCCCCGACACCTAGCGCAGTCCTGGCCGGGCTTACCATGCTGTCTGATTAGGCCAGCCGGCCGCTTCCATCTCTGCCAGCCTAGTCAAGCGTCCCGCGCCCGCCAGAGAACAGCGCGCACGCCGGAAGTTGTAGTTTTTCGCCTCCTGCACGACAGTCATTAGAGCGCATCTCGGACTACATTACCCAGAGGCGCTGTGCGGCGGACGACCCTGTACGGCAACACGCACGGCGCTCGTCGCTATGGTAACTGCTTGACTTCGCTGCATCTAGATCTGCTAGAACTGCGCAGAACTGGATGTGTCCGGACTACTGGAAGGGCCGAACAACCAGGGGGACCATGCAGAGGAACACACTGCCCCCATGAGGAAGATACAGCTCCCAGCAAGGTGGAGAATACAAACCTGCTAAATATCAACGGAGGATATAGGGAGCCGGGGCCCAATACAGACCGACGCTCCGACCATACACAGCCGGGGCCCAGTACAGACCGACGCTCCGACCATACACAGCCGGGGCCCAGTACAGACCGACGCTCCGACCATACACAGCGGGGCCCAGACCGACGCTCCGACCATACACAGCCGGGGCCCAGACCGACGCTCCGACCATACACAGCCGGGGCCCAGTACAGACCGACGCTCCGACCATACACAGCCGGGGCCCAGTACAGACCGACGCTCCGACCATACACAGCCGGGGCCCAGTACAGACCGACGCTCCGACCATACACAGCGGGGCCCAGACCGACGCTCCGACCATACACAGCGGGGCCCAGACCGACGCTCCGACCATACACAGCGGGGCCCAGACCGACGCTCCGACCATACACAGCCGGGGCCCAGTACAGACCGACGCTCCGACCATACACAGCCGGGGCCCAGTACAGACCGACGCTCCGACCATACACAGCCGGGGCCCAGTACAGACCGACGCTCCGACCATACACAGCCGGGGCCCAGTACAGACCGACGCTCCGACCATACACAGCCGGGGCCCAGTACAGACCGACGCTCCGACCATACACAGCCGGGGCCCAGTACAGACCGACGCTCCGACCATACACAGCCGGGGCCCAGTACAGACCGACGCTCCGACCATACACAGCCGGGGCCCAGTACAGACCGACGCTCCGACCATACACAGCCGGGGCCCAGTACAGACCGACGCTCCGACCATACACAGCCGGGGCCCAGACCGACGCTCCGACCATACACAGCCGGGGCCCAGACCGACGCTCCGACCATACACAGCCGGGGCCCAGACCGACGCTCCGACCATACACAGCCGGGGCCCAGTACAGACCGACGCTCCGACCATACACAGCCGGGGCCCAGTACAGACCGACGCTCCGACCATACACAGCCGGGGCCCAGTACAGACCGACGCTCCGACCATACACAGCCGGGGCCCAGTACAGACCGACGCTCCGACCATACACAGCCGGGGCCCAGTACAGACCGACGCTCCGACCATACACAGCCGGGGCCCAGTACAGACCGACGCTCCGACCATACACAGCCGGGGCCCAGACCGACGCTCCGACCATACACAGCCGGGGCCCAGACCGACGCTCCGACCATACACAGCCGGGGCCCAGACCGACGCTCCGACCATACACAGCCGGGGCCCAGACCGACGCTCCGACCATACACAGCCGGGGCCCAGACCGACGCTCCGACCATACACAGCCGGGGCCCAGACCGACGCTCCGACCATACACAGCCGGGGCCCAGACCAGACCGACGCTCCGACCATACACAGCCGGGGCCCAGACCAGACCGACGCTCCGACCATACACAGCCGGGGCCCAGACCAGACCGACGCTCCGACCATACACAGCCGGGGCCCAGACCAGACCGACGCTCCGACCATACACTGCCGGGGCCCAGACCAGACCGACGCTCCGACCATACACAGCCGGGGCCCAGACCAGACCGACGCTCCGACCATACACAGCCGGGGCCCAGACCAGACCGACGCTCCGACCATACACAGCCGGGGCCCAGACCAGACCGACGCTCCGACCATACACAGCCGGGGCCCAGACCAGACCGACGCTCCGACCATACACAGCCGGGGCCCAGACCAGACCGACGCTCCGACCATACACAGCCGGGGCCCAGACCAGACCGACGCTCCGACCATACACAGCCGGGGCCCAGACCAGACCGACGCTCCGACCATACACAGCCGGGGCCCAGACCAGACCGACGCTCCGACCATACACAGCCGGGGCCCAGACCAGACCGACGCTCCGACCATACACAGCCGGGGCCCAGACCAGACCGACGCTCCGACCATACACAGCCGGGGCCCAGACCGACGCTCCGACCATACACAGCCGGGGCCCAGACCGACGCTCCGACCATACACAGCCGGGGCCCAGACCGACGCTCCGACCATACACAGCCGGGGCCCAGACCGACGCTCCGACCATACACAGCCGGGGCCCAGACCGACGCTCCGACCATACACAGCCGGGGCCCAGACCGACGCTCCGACCATACACAGCCGGGGCCCAGACCGACGCTCCGACCATACACAGCCGGGGCCCAGACCGACGCTCCGACCATACACAGCCGGGGCCCAGACCGACGCTCCGACCATACACAGCCGGGGCCCAGACCGACGCTCCGACCATACACAGCCGGGGCCCAGTACAGACCGACGCTCCGACCATACACAGCCGGGGCCCAGTACAGACCGACGCTCCGACCATACACAGCCGGGGCCCAGTACAGACCGACGCTCCGACCATACACAGCCGGGGCCCAGTACAGACCGACGCTCCGACCATACACAGCCGGGGCCCAGACCGACGCTCCGACCATACACAGCCGGGGCCCAGACCGACGCTCCGACCATACACAGCCGGGGCCCAGACCGACGCTCCGACCATACACAGCCGGGGCCCAGTACAGACCGACGCTCCGACCATACACAGCCGGGGCCCAGTACAGACCGACGCTCCGACCATACACAGCCGGGGCCCAGTACAGACCGACGCTCCGACCATACACAGCCGGGGCCCAGTACAGACCGACGCTCCGACCATACACAGCCGGGGCCCAGTACAGACCGACGCTCCGACCATACACAGCCGGGGCCCAGTACAGACCGACGCTCCGACCATACACAGCCGGGGCCCAGACCGACGCTCCGACCATACACAGCCGGGGCCCAGACCGACGCTCCGACCATACACAGCCGGGGCCCAGACCGACGCTCCGACCATACACAGCCGGGGCCCAGACCGACGCTCCGACCATACACAGCCGGGGCCCAGACCGACGCTCCGACCATACACAGCCGGGGCCCAGACCGACGCTCCGACCATACACAGCCGGGGCCCAGACCAGACCGACGCTCCGACCATACACAGCCGGGGCCCAGACCAGACCGACGCTCCGACCATACACAGCCGGGGCCCAGACCAGACCGACGCTCCGACCATACACAGCCGGGGCCCAGACCAGACCGACGCTCCGACCATACACAGCCGGGGCCCAGACCAGACCGACGCTCCGACCATACACAGCCGGGGCCCAGACCAGACCGACGCTCCGACCATACACAGCCGGGGCCCAGACCAGACCGACGCTCCGACCATACACAGCCGGGGCCCAGACCAGACCGACGCTCCGACCATACACAGCCGGGGCCCAGACCAGACCGACGCTCCGACCATACACAGCCGGGGCCCAGACCAGACCGACGCTCCGACCATACACAGCCGGGGCCCAGACCAGACCGACGCTCCGACCATACACAGCCGGGGCCCAGACCGACGCTCCGACCATACACAGCCGGGGCCCAGACCAGACCGACGCTCCGACCATACACAGCCGGGGCCCAGACCGACGCTCCGACCATACACAGCCGGGGCCCAGACCGACGCTCCGACCATACACAGCCGGGGCCCAGACCGACGCTCCGACCATACACAGCCGGGGCCCAGACCGACGCTCCGACCATACACAGCCGGGGCCCAGACCGACGCTCCGACCATACACAGCCGGGGCCCAGACCGACGCTCCGACCATACACAGCCGGGGCCCAGACCGACGCTCCCACCATACACAGCCGGGGCCCAGACCGACGCTCCGACCATACACAGCCGGGGCCCAGACCGACGCTCCCACCATACACAGCCGGGGCCCAGACCGACGCTCCCACCATACACAGCCGGGGCCCAGACCGACGCTCCCACCGTGCACGGCCGGGGCCCAGACGGACGCTCCCACCGTGCACGGCCGGGGCCCAGACGGACGCTCCCACCGTGCACGGCCGGGGCCCAGTAAAAGTGCTACTTTTCAGCTTCCTGTCTCGCCGCGTGGACAGTTTGACGTGCGGACGGTCGTAATAACGCCTGAATCAGCCTGTGTAAGGACGGGCCGTGACTTTTTCCCGCACAGCAGCGCTCGTATGTATGACTCCATTTAAAAGAATCCAGTTCATATTTGCGCCAGTTTTGTGAGTCTCGCACTGCAAAGAGATCAGCGCTTGTGTGAATCCGGCCTGCAGCGCTGATACCTTACGGGGCCTTACTGATCCATACGTGTGGGCTTGGTGGTCGCATTAACTATCTAGCAGGAGAAGGCCAGAGCCAAGGGATCCGTGCAGAGGAGGAGTGCAGAAGGCGCATCCTGAGGAACGAGGACTAGGAGTTCACAGAGAACTGACCGCAAGCATAAAGATTAACATCAAAGTGAAACATGAAGCCTCTTCTGGAGTCCAGGGTAATTACAAAGAGGTTCCCCAGGGGCCCCGTGAGCACCAGACTCTTCTGATCATTAATGAGGGTCCCTGAGGACCTCCATCATCTTCCCCACAACTCAGTTTAAGCTTTAAGTTATAAACAGATAAGGCTGAAAAACATGAATTCTGACTCTTCTGCTTTCTGCATTTCTGCATAGGAGCAGCATAAAGCCCTCATCCCTGCCGCACCTCCTCAGCCGGGAGGAACGGGCGCACCTCCTCAGCCGGGAGGAACGGGCGCACCCCCTCAGCCGGGAGGAACGGGCGCACCCCCCTCAGCCGGGAGGAACGGGCGCACCCCCCTCAGCCGGGAGGAACGGGCGCACCCCCTCGGCCGGGAGGAACGGGCGCACCCCCTCGGCCGGGAGGAACGGGCGCACCCCCTCGGCCGGGAGGAACGGGCGCACCCCCTCGGCCGGGAGGAACGGGCCCACCCCATCGGCCGGGAGGAACGGGCCCACCCCATCGGCCGGGAGGAACGGGCCCACCCCATCGGCCGGGAGGAACGGGCCCACCCCATCGGCCGGGAGGAACGGGCCCACCCCATCGGCCGGGAGGAACGGGTGCACCCCCCTCAGCCGGGAGGAACGGGCGCACCCCCTCGGCCGGGAGGAACGGGCCCACCCCCTCGGCCGGGAGGAACGGGCCCACCCCATCGGCCGGGAGGAACGGGCCCACCCCATCGGCCGGGAGGAACGGGCGCACCCCCTCGGCCGGGAGGAACGGGCGCACCCCCTCGGCCGGGAGGAACGGGCGCACCCCCTCGGCCGGGAGGAACGGGCCCACCCCATCGGCCGGGAGGAACGGGCCCACCCCATCGGCCGGGAGGAACGGGCCCACCCCATCGGCCGGGAGGAACGGGCGCACCCCCTCGGCCGGGAGGAACGGGCCCACCCACTCGGCCGGGAGGAACGGACGCACCCCCTCGGCCGGGAGGAACGGACGCACCCCCTCGGCCGGGAGGAACGGGCGCACCCCCTCGGCCGGGAGGAACGGGCCCACCCCCTCGGCCGGGAGGAACGGGCCCACCCCCTCGGCCGGGAGGAACGGGCCCACCCCCTCGGCCGGGAGGAACGGGCGCACCCCCTCGGCCGGGAGGAACGGGCCCACCCCCTCGGCCGGGAGGAACGGGCCCACCCCCTCGGCCGGGAGGAACGGGCCCACCCCCTCGGCCGGGAGGAACGGGCGCACCTCCTCGGCCTGGAGGAACCGGCGCACCTCCGTAAGTTTACATACGGATTCATAATTTGCATTTCCCTCGCTCAGAATAATTTGATTTGAAAAACTTCAGAAATCTCTGAAAATGCAGAATCTACATATGCAGGTTGAGAAGCCATCCTCATCCTCTCTTGTAGGGTGCAGACAAGATACATCATCTACACCCATCATCCAGATAGAGAACCACCATCCACAACCATCATACAGCTAGAGAACCATCATACCCATCATTCAGATAGAGAACCACATCCATCATCTAGATACAGGCTCAAAAAAACAGATAGAGACCTCTTATGCATGCCCATCATTCAGATCAAGACCCACCATGCATGCCCATTATCGAGATAGAGATCCACTATCCATCATCTAGATAGAAACCCAATATCCAAACTCAACGATCTCCTACCCATCTACTGAACACATTACCCCAGATGACATCACACAACCTTATCTGTTCCCCTTTCTACTGACCACACAGCCACAGATGGCATCACAACCCTAATTACCTACCCCATATATTGACCACAGAGCACTAAATGACATCACACAACCTGATCTCCTGCACTATCTACTGACCACACAGCACTACATGACATCATACAACTTGATCCCCTCCCCCAACTACTGACAACACAATTTCCATATGCAGGAGTCCGGCTTTTGTGAGAAATAACCTTGCTTTTATTCCAATACCTTTGTGCTCATACAGACAGAGTTCGCGTTTCGGTTCACACAGAACCTCGCTCACCTCTGACTAACAGACATTACACAGACCTTTAAAAAAGCTTAACATATAATTAATTGATTAAAAACATGTGTTAACCCCTGCACTGACTATCTCAAATTGATTACCATGGTTCGTTCCTCCTGCAAGAACTGACACATGTCTGTTCACATATAGAGTATAATAGTAGGACGATACAGAGATGGATATCTTAATGAACATGGTGGGAATATAGTGAGATAATTACATCCTTAAAGGACTTGAAGCAACTTACTTATTGATCCATGTATAAGTCACAGACAAATCATCCAGCAGCACATCAATAGCTGTATGAACAATATACCTTATGGAGCACAGCAGTGCATTACGGACCATCATAACAGACTAGAACAGTGTGCTTGACATGTCCTAGGCATTGCTATATATGTATTTAATGACATGTCATTAGCATTGCTATATATGTATTTAATGACATGCAAAAAACGGCACACAGATAAATAAACGAACAAAAAATAAAACCGCAGGAAGGAAAAGACAGGGGATTCTTACCGATTTCGTTAGAACTAATAGATGTACATGAGATCTGTCCTATAATTCATCCCTTTGGGGTATCTGGTGTTTACATTTAGAATCCAGAAAGCTTCCCTTTTGAAGCCTTTTTCGGGGCTCACTACACCTTTCTTTTTATTCATTACCCTTTCTATCCCAAAAAAAGAAGACTGATCTATGGTGCCGGTATGTCTTTCACAGACGTGCTTGGCTGCACCTGAGCTGCTCGTGTTGCCTTTCTTTATATTGGGATGTGCTCACTCACCCGTGTTTTTAGTTTGCGGGTGGTACATCCTATATAGCTTATGTTGCATTCATTGCATCGGATCATATAAATTACATTAGTGGTATTGCAATTAATGTAACTCCATATCTTATATTCCCTCGTGTCGCTACTGTCAAAAAAGCTCTCCCTTTGACAGCCAGATGACAGACGGTACATCGTGAATTGCCGCAGCGGTACAAACCCTTGAATTTCAACCAATGCGGTTTTTCTGTGTTAGAAGAACAATTACTTGGGGCTGGCAGGGCTCCCAGAGTTATATTTTTTCTTGCCACAAATGTAACTCCTTCATTCAGTATTTCATCAGTCGCATCGTCCGGTCTGAGGATCGGCAGAAATGTAAAAGTTTTTCTGATACTATAAAAATCTCTGCTGAATGCTGTGGAAAATACTAAGCCTTCATTTTTCTTTATTTCTTTCTCTTTGAATCTGTCCATGAGTAGCTCTTCTCTGTTTAGTGTTTCCATTTTTGTACACGCCCGGTCCAGTAATGTTTTTTTATAGCCCCTCTGATGTAATCTGGTTTTGATGTCCATTTTCGTTGCATTAAACACGGAGCTGTCCGAACAAGGTCTTTTAGCACAATAAACTCTCCCATAGGGATGGCCTTCATGGTATGCTTGGGGTGACCGCTGCTCGCGTGTAATACACTGTTACCTGCCGTTTCCTTCCTAGAAAGTTTAGTCTCAATACCCGTAGCACAATTACCTTTTAAGGTCAAGTCTAGAAATGGCACTTCATCCTTATTGTAGGTGACAGTAAATTGCAGATTAACAGAGTTATTAATGTATCTGCTAAACTGATTGATTTCTTCACGACATCCACCTTGTACTGATCCTTCATCCCAGATTATTATCACGTCATCAATATATCTAGCATACCACACCATGCGGCCAACAAAGGGATTATTGTGATTAAATATAAAGCAATCTTCCCACCAACTCATAAAGAGATTGGCTATCGCTGGAGAGAACTTGGAGCCCGTCGGGGCTCCCGAAATCTGTAAAAAAAATTCCTGATCAAATGAAAAAAAATTATGTTTTAACAAAAATTCAGTAGATAGGAGGATAAATTCCTTTAGTTCATTACTATAATTGCTAAAGCTTTGTAAATGAAACCAAACTGCCTCTAAAGCCGCATGGTGTGGTATGCTAGAGTAGAGATCCTTAACGTCACACAGAATCCAATGGAAACTATTACTCCATTCCAAATGCTGGAGTTTCTGTATCGCATGCTTACTGTCTTTTAGGAAGCCTGGGGTTCTACATACTAACGGTTGCAGGGATCGGTCCACCCACGAACTTAAACGTTCACAGGGTGAGCCGATCCCTGCAACTATCGGCCGTAACGGGGGTGGAAATACCCCCTTATGAATTTTAGGGAGACCATGAAATATAGCCATGGTTGGATTTGTAGGAAGTAGATAAGAAATTCCCTTATCATCCAAAATACCTAATTCTTTTCCTATATGCAGCAACTTGTCAAGTTCCTTTAAACAATCTTGTAATGGATTGGTATTAATTTGTCTGTAAATCTCTGTGTTACATAAGATTTTCTTGACAAGTGCCGCATACAGGTCAGAGTCTAATAGCACTACATTACCCCCCTTATCTGATTTACGTATCACCACATTTTTATTTCCTATAGGATTTTTTAAACCAATTCTTTCTTTTGCAGTGAGGTTGTCTTTTTTCTTTTTCTTCAATTCATTGGTTTCCTTGATCTTAGTTAACTCTTTTTCTATAACCCATTGGAATTCATCCATATGCTTAGTTCTGGCATTCAAGACCGGACGATGTGACTGATGAAATACTAAATGAAGGAGTTACATTTGTTGCAAGAAAAAATATAACTCTAGGAGCCCTGCCAGCCCCAAGTAATTGTTCTTCTAACACAGAAAAACCGCATTGGTTGAAATTCAAGGGTTTGTACCGCTGCGGCAATTCACGATGTACCGTCTGTCATCTGGCTGTCCAAGGGAGAGCTTTTTTGACAGTAACGACACGAGGGAATATAAGATATGGAGTTACATTAATTGCAATACTACTAATGTAATTTATATGATCCGATGCAATGAATGCAACATAAGCTATATAGGATGTATCACACGTAAACTAAAAACCCGGGTGAGTGAGCACATCCCAACATAAAGAAAGGCAACACGAGCAGCTCAGGTGCAGCCAAGCACGTCTGTGAAAGACATACCGGCACCATAGATCAGTCTTCTTTTTTTGGGATAGAAAGGGTAATGAATAAAAAGAAAGGTGTAGTGAGCCCCGAAAAAGGCTTCAAAAGGGCAGCTTTCTGGATTCTAAATGTAAACACCAGATACCCCAAAGGGATGAATTATAGGACAGATCTCATGTACATCTGTTAGTTCTAATTACATCGGTAAGAATCCCCTGTCTTTTTTTTTTTGTTCGTTTATTTATCTGTGTGCCGTTTTTTTGCATGTCATTAAATACATATATAGCAATGCTAATGACATGTCATTAAATACATATATAGCAATGCCTAGGACATGTCAAGCACACTGTTCTAGTCTGTTATGATGGTCCGTAATGCACTGCTGTGCTCCATAAGGTATATTGTTCATACAGCTATTGATGTGCTGCTGGATGATTTGTCTGTGACTTATACATGGATCAATAAGTAAGTTGCTTCAAGTCCTTTAAGGATGTAATTATCTCACTATATTCCCACCATGTTCATTAAGATATCCATCTCTGTATCGTCCTACTATTATACTCTATATGTGAACAGACGTGTCAGTTCTTGCAGGAGGAACAAACCATGGCAATCAATTTAAGATAGTCAGTGCAGGGGTTAACACATGTTTTTAATCAATTAATTATATGTTAAGCTTTTTTAAAGGTCTGTGTAATGTCTGTTAGTCAGAGGTGAGCGAGGTTCTGTGTGAACCGAAACGCGAACTCTGTCTGTATGAGCACAAAGGTATTGGAATAAAAGCAAGGTTTTTTCTCACAAAAGCCGGACTCCTGCATAGGGAAATTGTGTGTTTAACTAAAGCCAAAGCAGCCGGATGGCAATGTGAAGGCGTGTGAGTGTACCTGCTTACGGGATCAAAGTTGCAGCACATGAAGCAAGGTGGGACAGTTCACTTTTTGTTTTATATCTACTGATCACACAGCCCCAGGTGACATCACAACCCTGACTTCCTCCCTTGTCTACTGATCACACAGCAGCAGATGACATCACAAACCTGATTGACTCCACTATCTACTGATCACACAGCCCCAGGTGACATCACAACCCTGACTTCCTCCCTTGTCTACTGATCACACAGTACCAGGTGACATCACAAACCTGATTGACTCCACTATCTACTGATCACACAGCACCAGGTGACATCACAACCCTGACTTCCTCCCTTGTCTACTGACCACACAGCACCAGATGACAATATACAACCTTATCCTCTCCCCATCTGCTGACCACTCAGCACCACATGACATCATACAACCTGATCCCCTCACCCATCAACTGACCACACAGTACCAGGTGACATCACAAACCTGATTGACTCCACTATCTACTGATCACACAGCACCAGGTGACATCACAACCCTGACTTCCTCCCTCATCTACTGACCTCACAGCACCAGATGACATTATACAACCTTATGCTCTCCACTATCTACTGACCACACAGCACCAAATGACAACATACAACCTTATCCTCTCCTCATCTACTGACCACTCAGAGCCAGATGACATCATACAACCTGATCCCCTCACCCATCAACTGACCACACAGTACCAGGTGACATCACAAAACCTGATGGACTCCACTATCTACTGCCCACACAGCACCAGGTGACCTCATACTTCTGACCCCTCCTCATCTACTGACCATTCAGCAGCAAATGACATCACATCCCTGATCTCCTCCCCAATCTACTGACCACACAGCCTGAGATGACATGACACAACCTGATCTACTCGCCGTCTACTGACCACACAGCCACAGATGACATTGTACAACCTGATTCACTCCCTATTTACTGACCACTCAGCACAAGATAACATCACAACCCAATTCTCTCAACCATCTGATCCCAATTCCCTCAACCAGCCTGATCCCCCCCGAACTACTGAACATTTAGTATGAGATGACATCATACTACCTGCCCCCCCCCCCCCCCCCAAATCTATTGACCACACGGCCACAGCCCCAAATGACATTACACAACCTAAAACCCTCACCCATCTTCTGACCGCACAGCACCAGATGACATCATACAATCTGATCCCCTCCACTATCTACTGGTCATACAACACAAGATGACATCATACAACCTGATCCCCTCACCAGTCTCCTGACCACTCAGCACCAAATGACCTCAAAACTTTGATCTCCTCCCCATCTACTGACCACACAGCCCCAGATGACATCACACAATCTGATCCGTTACCCTATTTACTGACCACACAGCAACAGATGACATCTTACAGCCTGATCCCCTCTCCATCTACTGACCATTTATCACCAGATGACATCACAACCCTGATCTCCCATATCTACTGACCACTCAGTATAAAATGACATCACAACCCTGATCCCTCCCTCCCTCTATTCACCACACAGCACTAGATGACATCATACAATCTGATAACCTCCACTATCTACTGACCAAAGAGCCCCAGATGACATCTCCTCACCCAACTCCTGATCACACAGCACGAGATGACATCCTACAACCTGAACCCCCTGATCTACTGACCACAAAGCACCAGATGACATCACACAACCTGATCCCCTCACTGATCTACTGACAACATAGCAACAGATGACATCATACAATCTGATACCCTGCACTATGTACTAATGACACAGCAGCGAGTGACATCATACAGCCTGTTCCCATCCCCCATTTACTGACCACACAGCACCAGATGACATCATACAATCTGATCCCCTTCACTATGCACTGACGGCACAGCACCAGGTGACATCATGCAACCTGATCCCCTCACCCATCTGTTGACCACACAGCACTTGATGACATCATACAATCTGATCCCCTTCTATTTCTACTCACCACACAACACCAGATGACATCATACGACCTGATACTCTCACCCATCTACTGACCACACAGCACCAGATGACATCATACAGCCTGATCACCTACCCATCTACTGACCACACAGCCCCAAATGACATCACACAACCTTATCCATTCCCTATCTACCGACCACACAGCACCAGATAACATCACAACCCTCACCCATCTGTTGACCACACAGCACTAGATGACATCATACAATCTGATCCCCTCACCCATCTCCTGACCACACAGCATGAGATGACATCATACAACCTGATCCCCCTCACCCATCTCCTGACCACACAGCATGAGATGACATCATACAAGCTGATTCCCTCGCCCATCTCCTGACCACACAGCATGAGATGACATCATACAACCTGATCCCCTCACCCATCTCCTGACCACACAGCATGAGATGACATCATACAACCTGATCCCCTCACCCATCTCCTGACCACACAGCATGAGATGACATCATACAACCTGATCCCCTCACCCATCTCCTGACCACACAGCACCATATTACATCATACAGCCTGATCTTTTTCCTGTAGTGACCACACAAGAGCGGGTGATATCAATCAACCTGATTTCCACCTTAATGCAAAGGGACATTTTTAGGGAGGGCAGTTCTGTGAAGGAAGCAGCCGCCCATAAAGATTTTTGTTTTCACAGAAAGCTATAAGGCAGGCATTAGACCCGAATGCCTGGAGTCCTACAGGCCCCCAACAATCACTACATTATACTTCACAGCCCCCCTCTACATCAACATATAAACCCCAAATGTTCAGAGACACCCCCATATCTACAACATAGAGACCTCTTATGTCTACAAAATAAAGACCCCCATATCTGCAGCACAGATACCTGATGTCTACACTACACAGACCCCTCATATTTACAAAACAATGCCCCCCCCCCTGCCTACAGCAGAGACCACCTATATCTACAGCACAGAGACCCCCTATACTTACAGCACAGAGACCCCCGGAACCTTCACCTCTGCAACAGATGATTTCATCACCTGGACAGCTTCGATCTCACTATGCAGACAGAGAAAAACCCTAAAATCATTCAGGCACTGGATGGACTGATCTGGGGGTCCTGCACTGGATGGACTGATCCTGGGGGTCCTGCACTGGATGGACTGATCCTGGGGGTCCTGCACTGGATGGACTGATCCTGGGGGTCCTGCACTGGATGGACTGATCCTGGGGGTCCTGCACTGGATCGACTGATCCTGGGGGTCCTGCACTGGATCGACTGATCCTGGGGGTCCTGCACTGGATCGACTGATCCTGGGGGTCCTGCACTGGATCGACTGATCCTGGGGGTCCTGCACTGGATCGACTGATCCTGGGGTCGGGCACTGGATCGACTGATCCTGGGGGTCCTGCACTTGATGGACTGATCCTGGGGGTCCTGCACTTGATGGACTGATCCGGGGGTGCTGCACTGGATGGGCTGATCTAATTCTGGGGTTTATATACTTGATGCCTTATATGGAGGTCCTGCACTGGATGGACTGATCTGGGGGTCCTGCACTGGATGGACTGATCCTGGGGTCGGGCACTGGATTGACTGATCCTGGGGTCGGGCACTGGACTGACTGATCCTGGGGTCGGGCACTGGATGGACTGATCTGGGGGCCCTGCATTAGATAAAGTCATCTAGGTTCCTGCACTAGATGGACTGATCTGGGGGTCCTGCACTGGATGGACTGATCCTGTGATCGGGCACTGGATGGACTGATCAGGGGGTCCTGCACTGGATGGGCTGATCTAATTCTGGGGTTTATGTACTTGATGCATTATCTGGAGGTTCTGCAGTGGATGGACTGATCTGGGGGTCCTGCACTAGATGAACTGATCTGGGGGTCCTGCACTGGATGAACTGATCCTGGAGTCGGGCATTGGATGGACTGATCTGTGGGTCCTGCACTGGATGGACTTATCTGGGGGTCCTGCACTGGATAGACTGATCCTGGGTCCTGAACTGGATGGACTGATCCTGGGGTCAGGCACTGGATGGACTGATCCTGGGGTCGGGCACTGGATGGACTGATCCTGGGGTCGGGCACTGGATGGACTGATCCTGGGGTCGGGCACTGGATGGACTGATCCTGGGGTCGGGCACTGGATGGACTGATCCTGGGGTCGGGCACTGGATGGACTGATCCTGGGGTCGGGCACTGGATGGACTGATCCTGGGGTCGGGCACTGGATGGACTGATCCTGGGGTCGGGCACTGGATGGACTGATCCTGGGGTCGGGCACTGGATGGACTGATCCTGGGGTCGGGCACTGGATGGACTGATCCTGGGGTCGGGCACTGGATGGACTGATCCAGGAGTCCGGCACTGGATGGACTGATCTGGGAGTCCGGCACTGGATGGGCTGATCTGGGAGTCCGGCACTGGATGGGCTGATCTGGGAGTTCTGCACTGGATGGGCTGATCTGGGGGTCCTGCACTGGAAGGGCTGATCTGGGGGTCCTGCACTGGATGGGCTAATCCGGGGGTCCTGCACTGGATGGACTGATCCTGGGGTCGGGCACTGGATGGACTGATCTGGGGGCCCTGCACTGGATAAAGTCATCTAGGGTCCTGCACTGGATGGACTGATCTGGGGGTCCTGCACTGGATGGACTGATCCTGGGGTCGGGCACTGGATGGACCGATTTGGGGGTCGGGCACTGGATGCACCGATTTGGGGGTCGGGCACTGGATGGACCGATTTGGGGGTCGGGCACTGGATGGACCGATTTGGGGGTCGGGCACTGGATGGACCGATCTGGGGGTCGGGCACTGGATGGACTGATCTGGGGGCCCTGCACTAGATAAAGTCATCTAGGGTCCTGCAGTGGATGGACTTATCTGGGGGTCCTGCACTGGATGGACTGATCCTGGGTCCTGAACTGGATGGACTGATCCTGGGTCCTGAACTGGATGGACTGATCCTGGGGTCGGGCACTGGATGGACTGATCCTGGGGTCGGGCACTGGATGGACTGATCCTGGGAGTCCTGCACTGGATGGACTGATCCTGGGAGTCCTGCACTGGATGGACTGATCCTGGGAGTCCTGCACTGGATGGACTGATCCTGGGAGTCCTGCACTGGATGGACTGATCCTGGGAGTCCTGCACTGGATGGACTGATCCTGGGAGTCCTGCACTGGATGGACTGATCCTGGGAGTCCTGCACTGGATGGACTGATCCTGGGAGTCCTGCACTGGATGGACTGCTCCTGGGAGTCCTGCACTGGATGGACTGCTCCTGGGAGTCCTGCACTGGATGGACTGCTCCTGGGAGTCCTGCACTGGATGGACTGCTCCTGGGAGTCCTGCACTGGATGGACTGCTCCTGGGAGTCCTGCACTGGATGGACTGATCTGGGAGTCCTGCACTGGATGGACTGATCTGGGAGTCCTGCACTGGATGGACTGATCTGGGGGTCCTGCACTGGATGGACTGATCTGGGGGTCCTGCACTGGATTGACTGATCCTGGGGTCGGGCACTGGATGGACTGATCCAGGGGTCCTGCACTGGATGGGCTGATCTAATTCTGGGTTTTATGTACTTGATGCCTTATCTGGAGGTTCTGCAGTGGATGGACTGATCTGGGGCTCCTGCACTAGATGAACTGATCTGGGGGTCCTGCACTGGATGAACTGATCCTGGGGTCGGGCATTGGATGGACTGATCTGGGGGTCCTGCACTGAATTGACTGATCCTGGGGTCCTGCACTGGATAGACTGATCTGGGGGTCCTGCACTGGATGGACTGATCCTGGGGGTCCTGCACTGGATGGACTGATCCTGGGGTCGGGCACTGGATGGACTGATCTTGGGGTCGGGCACTGGATGGACTGATCTGGGGGCCCTGCACTAGATAAAGTCATCTAGGGTCCTGCAGTGGATGGACTTATCTGGGGGTCCTGCACTGGATGGACTGATCCTGGGTCCTGAACTGGATGGACTGATCCTGGGTCCTGAACTGGATGGACTGATCCTGGGGTCAGGCACTGGATGGACTGATCCTGGGGTCGGGCACTGGATGGACTGATCCTGGGGTCGGGCACTGGATGGACTGATCCTGGGGTCGGGCACTGGATGGACTGATCCTGGGGTCGGGCACTGGATGGACTGATCCTGGGGTCGGGCACTGGATGGACTGATCCTGGGAGTCCTGCACTGGATGGACTGATCCTGGGAGTCCTGCACTGGATGGACTGATCCTGGGAGTCCTGCACTGGATGGACTGATCCTGGGAGTCCTGCACTGGATGGACTGATCCTGGGAGTCCTGCACTGGATGGACTGATCCTGGGAGTCCTGCACTGGATGGACTGATCCTGGGAGTCCTGCACTGAATGGACTGATCCTGGGAGTCCTGCACTGGATGGACTGATCCTGGGAGTCCTGCACTGGATGGACTGATCCTGGGAGTCCTGCACTGGATGGACTGCTCCTGGGAGTCCTGCACTGGATGGACTGCTCCTGGGAGTCCTGCACTGGATGGACTGCTCCTGGGAGTCCTGCACTGGATGGACTGCTCCTGGGAGTCCTGCACTGGATGGACTGCTCCTGGGAGTCCTGCACTGGATGGACTGCTCCTGGGAGTCCTGCACTGGATGGACTGATCTGGGAGTCCTGCACTGGATGGACTGATCTGGGAGTCCTGCACTGGATGGACTGATCTGGGAGTCCTGCACTGGATGGACTGATCTGGGAGTCCTGCACTGGATGGACTGATCTGGGAATCCTGCACTGGATGGACTGATCTGGGAGTCCTGCACTGGATGGACTGATCTGGGAATCCTGCACTGGATGGACTGATCTGGGAGTCCTGCACTGGATGGACTGATCTGGGAGTCCTGCACTGGATTGACTGATCTGGGAGTCGGGCATTGGATGGACTGATCTGGGGGTCCTGCACTGGATGGACTGATCTGGGAGTCGGGCATTGGATGGACTGATCTGGGGGTCCTGCACTGGATGGACTGATCTGGGAGTCCTGCACTGGATGGACTGATCTGGGAGTCCTGCACTGGATGGACTGATCTGGGAGTCCTGCACTGGATGGACTGATCTGGGAATCCTGCACTGGATGGACTGATCTGGGAGTCCTGCACTGGATGGACTGATCTGGGAGTCCTGCACTGGATTGACTGATCTGGGAGTCGGGCATTGGATGGACTGATCTGGGGGTCCTGCACTGGATGGACTGATCCGGGGGTCCTGCACTGGATGGGCTGATCTAATTCTGGGGTTTACGTACTTGATGCCTTATCTGGAGGTTCTGCAGTGGATGGACTGATCCTGGAGTCGGGCATTGGATGGACTGATCTGGGGGATCTGCACTGAATTGACTGATCCTGGGGTCCTGCACTGGATGGACTGATCCTGGGGTCGGGCACTGGATGGACTGATCTTGGGGTCGGGCACTGGATGGACTGATCTTGGGTTCGGGCACTGGATGGACTGATCTGGGGGCCCTGCACTAGATAAAGTCATCTAGGGTCCTGCAGTGGATGGACTTATCTGGGGGTCCTGCACTGGATGGACTGATCCTGGGTCCTGAACTGGATGGACTGATCCTGGGGTCGGGCACTGGATTGACTGATCCTGGGGTCGGGCACTGGATGGACTGATCCTGGGGTCGGGCACTGGATGGACTGATCCTGGGGTCGGGCACTGGATGGACTGATCCTGGGGTCGGGCACTGGATGGACTGATCCTGGGGTCGGGCACTGGATGGACTGATCCTGGGGTCGGGCACTGGATGGACTGATCCTGGGGTCGGGCACTGGATGGACTGATCCTGGGGTCGGGCACTGGATGGACTGATCCTGGGGTCGGGCACTGGATGGACTGATCCTGGGGTCGGGCACTGGATGGACTGATCCTAGGGTCGGGCACTGGATGGACTGATCCTGGGGTCGGGCACTGGATGGACTGATCCTGGGGTCGGGCACTGGATGGACTGATCTGGGAGTCCGGCACTGGATGGACTGATCTGGGAGTCCGGCACTGGATGGGCTGATCTGGGAGTCCTGCACTGGATGGGCTGATCTGGGAGTCCTGCACTGGATGGGCTGATCTGGGAGTCCTGCACTGGATGGGCTGATCTGGGAGTCCTGCACTGGATGGGCTGATCTGGGAGTCCTGCACTGGATGGGCTGATCTGGGAGTCCTGCACTGGATGGGCTGATCTGGGAGTCCTGCACTGGATGGGCTGATCTGGGGGTCCTGAACTGGATGGACTGATCCTGGGGTCGGGCACTAGAAGGACTGATTTGGGGGCCCTGCACTAGATGGACTGATCCTGGGGTCGGGCACTGGATGGACCGATTTGGGGGTCGGGCACTGGATGGACTGATCCTGGGGTCGGGCACTGGATGGACTGATCTGGGGGCCCTGCACTAGATAAAGTCATCTAGGGTCCTGCACTGGATGGACTGATCTGGGGGTCCTGCACTGGATGGACTGATCTTGGGGGTCCTGCACTGGATGGACTGATCCTGGGGTCGGGCACTGAATGGACTGATCCTGGGGTCGGGCACTGGATGGACTGATCTGGGGGTCAGGCACTGGATGGACTGATCCTGGGGGTCCTGCACTGGATGGACTGATCCTGGGGTCGGGCACTGGATGGACTGATCCTGGGGTCGGGCACTGTATGGACTGATCTGGGGGTCCTGCACTGGATGAACTGATCTGGGGGTCCTGCACTGGATGAACTGATCCTGAAGTCGGGCATTGGATTGAATGATCTGGGGGTCCTGCACTGGATAGACTGATCTGGGGGTCTGGCCCTGGATTGACTGATCCTGGGGGTCCTGCACTGGATTGACTGATCCTGGGGGTCCTGCACTGGATTGACTGATCCTGGGGGTCCTGCACTGGATTGACTGATCCTGGGGGTCCTGCACTGGATTGACTGATCCTGGGGGTCCTGCACTGGATTGACTGATCCTGGGGGTCCTGCACTGGATGGACTGATCCTGGGGGTCCTGCACTGGATGGACTGATCCTGGGGTCCTGCACTGGATGGACTGATCTGGGGGTCCTGCACTGGATGGACTGATCTGGGGGTCGGGCACTGGATTGACTGATCCTGGGGTCGGGCACTGGATGGACTGATCCAGGGGTCCTGCACTGGATGGGCTGATCTAATTCTGGGGTTTATGTACTTGATGCCTTATCTGGAGGTTCTGCAGTGGATGGACTGATCTGGGGCTCCTGCACTAGATGAACTGATCTGGGGGTCCTGCACTGGATGAACTGATCCTGGAGTCGGGCATTGGATGGACTGATCTGGGGGTCCTGCACTGGATGGACTGATCTGGGGGTCCTGCACTGGATGGACTGATCTGGGGGTCCTGCACTGGATGGACTGATCTGGGGGTCCTGCACTGGATGGACTGATCCTGGGGTCGGGCACTGGATGGACTGATCCAGGGGTCCTGCACTGGATGGGCTGATCTAATTCTGGGGTTTATGTACTTGATGCCTTATCTGGAGGTTCTGCAGTGGATGGACTGATCTGGGGCTCCTGCACTAGATGAACTGATCTGGGGGTCCTGCACTGGATGAACTGATCCTGGGGTCGGGCATTGGATGGACTGATCTGGGGGTCCTGCACTGAATTGACTGATCCTGGGGTCCTGCACTGGATAGACTGATCTGGGGGTCCTGCACTGGATGGACTGATCCTGGGGGTCCTGCACTGGATGGACTGATCCTGGGGGTCCTGCACTGGATGGACTGATCCTGGGGTCGGGCACTGGATGGACTGATCTTGGGGTCGGGCACTGGATGGACTGATCTGGGGGCCCTGCACTAGATAAAGTCATCTAGGGTCCTGCAGTGGATGGACTTATCTGGGGGTCCTGCACTGGATGGACTGATCCTGGGGTCGGGCACTGGATGGACTGATCTGGGGGCCCTGCACTAGATAAAGTCATCTAGGGTCCTGCAGTGGATGGACTTATCTGGGGGTCCTGCACTGGATGGACTTATCTGGGGGTCCTGAACTGGATGGACTGATCCTGGGGTCAGGCACTGGATGGACTGATCCTGGGGTCGGGCACTGGATGGACTGATCCTGGGGTCGGGCACTGGATGGACTGATCCTGGGGTCGGGCACTGGATGGACTGATCCTGGGGTCGGGCACTGGATGGACTGATCCTGGGGTCGGGCACTGGATGGACTGATCCTGGGGTCGGGCACTGGATGGACTGATCCTGGGGTCGGGCACTGGATGGACTGATCCTGGGAGTCCTGCACTGGATGGACTGATCCTGGGAGTCCTGCACTGGATGGACTGATCCTGGGAGTCCTGCACTGGATGGACTGATCCTGGGAGTCCTGCACTGGATGGACTGATCCTGGGAGTCCTGCACTGGATGGACTGATCCTGGGAGTCCTGCACTGGATGGACTGATCCTGGGAGTCCTGCACTGGATGGACTGATCCTGGGAGTCCTGCACTGGATGGACTGATCCTGGGAGTCCTGCACTGGATGGACTGATCCTGGGAGTCCTGCACTGGATGGACTGATCCTGGGAGTCCTGCACTGGATGGACTGATCCTGGGAGTCCTGCACTGGATGGACTGATCCTGGGAGTCCTGCACTGGATGGACTGATCCAGGGGTCCTGCACTGGGTGAACTGATCTTGGAGTCCTGCACTGGATGGACTGATCTGGGAGTCGGGCATTGGATGGGCTGATCTGGGAGTCCTGCACTGGATGGGCTGATCTAATTCTGGGGTTTATGTACTTGATGCCTTATCTGGAGGTTCTGCAGTGGATGGACTGATCTGGGGCTCCTGCACTAGATGAACTGATCTGGGGGTCCTGCACTGGATGAACTGATCCTGGAGTCGGGCATTGGATGGACTGATCTGGGGGATCTGCACTGAATTGACTGATCCTGGGGTCCTGCACTGGATGGACTGATCCTGGGGTCGGGCACTGGATGGACTGATACTGGGGTCGGGCACTGGATGGACTGATCCTGGGGTCGGGCACTGGATGGACTGATCCTGGGGTCGGGCACTGGATGGACTGATCCTGGGGTCGGGCACTGGATGGACTGATCCTGGGGTCGGGCACTGGATGGACTGATCCTGGGGTCGGGCACTGGATGGACTGATCCTGGGGTCGGGCACTGGATGGACTGATCCTGGGGTCGGGCACTGGATGGACTGATCTGGGAGTCCGGCACTGGATGGACTGATCTGGGAGTCCTGCACTGGATGGGCTGATCTGGGAGTCCTGCACTGGATGGGCTGATCTGGGAGTCCTGCACTGGATGGGCTGATCTGGGAGTCCTGCACTGGATGGGCTGATCTGGGAGTCCTGCACTGGATGGGCTGATCTGGGAGTCCTGCACTGGATGGGCTGATCTGGGAGTCCTGCACTGGATGGGCTGATCTGGGGGTCCTGCACTGGATGGGCTGATCTGGGGGTCCTGCACTGGATGGACTGATCCTGGGGTCGGGCACTGGATGGACTGATCTGGGGGCCCTGCACTAGATAAAGTCATCTAGGGTCCTGCACTGGATGGACTGATCTGGGGGTCCTGCACTGGATGGACTGATCCTGGGGTCGGGCACTGGATGGACTGATCTGGGGGCCCTGCACTAGATAAAGTCATCTAGGGTCCTGCACTGGATGGACTGATCTGGGGGTCCTGCACTGGATGGACTGATCCTGGGGTCGGGCACTGGATGGACCGATTTGGGGGTCGGGCACTGGATGGACTGATCTGGGGGTCTAGCACTGGATGGACTGATCCTGGGGTCGGGCACTGGATGGACTGATCCTGGGGGCCCTGCACTGGATGAACTGATCTTGGGGGTCCTGCACTGGATGGACTGATCCTGGGGTCGGGCACTGAATGGACTGATCCTGGGGTCGGGCACTGGATGGACTGATCTGGGGGTCAGGCACTGGATGGACTGATCCTGGGGGTCCTGCACTGGATGGACTGATCCTGGGGGTCCTGCACTGGATGGACTGATCCTGGGGTCGGGCACTGGATGGACTGATCCTGGGGTCGGGCACTGGATGGACTGATCTGGGGGTCCTGCACTGGATGAACTGATCCTGAAGTCGGGCATTGGATTGAATGATCTGGGGGTCCTGCACTGGATAGACTGATCTGGGGGTCTGGCCCTGGATTGACTGATCCTGGGGGTCCTGCACTGGATTGACTGATCCTGGGGGTCCTGCACTGGATTGACTGATCCTGGGGGTCCTGCACTGGATTGACTGATCCTGGGGGTCCTGCACTGGATGGACTGATCCTGGGGTCCTGCACTGGATGGACTGATCTGGGGGTCCTGCACTGGATGGACTGATCTGGGGGTCGGGCACTGGATTGACTGATCCTGGGGTCGGGCACTGGATGGACTGATCCAATTCTGGGGTTTATGTACTTGATGCCTTATCTGGAGGTTCTGCAGTGGATGGACTGATCTGGGGCTCCTGCACTAGATGAACTGATCTGGGGGTCCTGCACTGGATGAACTGATCCTGGAGTCGGGCATTGGATGGACTGATCTGGGGGTCCTGCACTGGATGGACTGATCTGGGGGTCCTGCACTGGATGGACTGATCTGGGGGTCCTGCACTGGATGGACTGATCTGGGGGTCCTGCACTGGATGGACTGATCTGGGGGTCCTGCACTGGATGGACTGATCTGGGGGTCCTGCACTGGATGGACTGATCCTGGGGTCGGGCACTGGATGGACTGATCCAGGGGTCCTGCACTGGATGGGCTGATCTAATTCTGGGGTTTATGTACTTGATGCCTTATCTGGAGGTTCTGCAGTCGATGGACTGATCTGGGGCTCCTGCACTAGATGAACTGATCTGGGGGTCCTGCACTGGATGAACTGATCCTGGAGTCGGGCATTGGATGGACTGATCTGGGGGTCCTGCACTGGATGGACTGATCTGGGGGTCCTGCACTGGATGGACTGATCTGGGGGTCCTGCACTGGATGGACTGATCCTGGGGTCGGGCACTGGATGGACTGATCCAGGGGTCCTGCACTGGATGGGCTGATCTAATTCTGGGGTTTATGTACTTGATGCCTTATCTGGAGGTTCTGCAGTGGATGGACTGATCTGGGGCTCCTGCACTAGATGAACTGATCTGGGGGTCCTGCACTGGATGAACTAATCCTGGGGTCGGGCATTGGATGGACTGATCTGGGGGTCCTGCACTGAATTGACTGATCCTGGGGTCCTGCACTGGATAGACTGATCTGGGGGTCCTGCACTGGATGGACTGATCCTGGGGGTCCTGCACTGGATGGACTGATCCTGGGGTCGGGCACTGGATGGACTGATCTTGGGGTCGGGCACTGGATGGACTGATCTGGGGGCCCTGCACTAGATAAAGTCATCTAGGGTCCTGCAGTGGATGGACTTATCTGGGGGTCCTGCACTGGATGGACTGATCCTGGGTCCTGAACTGGATGGACTGATCCTGGGGTCGGGCACTGGATGGACTGATCCTGGGGTCGTGCACTGGATGGACTGATCCTGGGGTCGGGCACTGGATGGACTGATCCTGGGGTCGGGCACTGGATGGACTGATCCTGGGGTCGGGCACTGGATGGACTGATCCTGGGGTCGGGCACTGGATGGACTGATCTGGGAGTCCTGCACTGGATGGACTGATCTGGGAGTCCTGCACTGGATGGACTGATCTGGGAGTCCTGCACTGGATGGACTGATCTGGGAGTCCTGCACTGGATGGGCTGATCGTGGGTTCGGGCACTGGATGGACTGATCCAGGGGTCCTGCACTGGATGGGCTGATCTAATTCTGTAGTTTATGTACTTGATGCCTTATCTGGAGGTTCTGCAGTGGATGGACTGATCTGGGGCTCCTGCACTAGATGAACTGATCTGGGGGTCCTGCACTGGATGAACTGATCCTGGAGTCGGGCATTGGATGGACTGATCTGGGGGTCCTGCACTGGATGGACTGATCTGGGGGTCCTGCACTGGATGGACTGATCTGGGGGTCCTGCACTGGATGGACTGATCCAGGGGTCCTGCACTGGATGGGCTGATCTAATTCTGGGGTTTATGTACTTGATGCCTTATCTGGAGGTTCTGCAGTGGATGGACTGATCTGGGGCTCCTGCACTAGATGAACTGATCTGGGGGTCCTGCACTGGATGAACTGATCCTGGAGTCGGGCATTGGATGGACTGATCTGGGGGATCTGCACTGAATTGACTGATCCTGGGGTCCTGCACTGGATGGACTGATCTGGGGGTCCTGCACTGGATGGACTGATCCTGGGGTCGGGCACTGGATGGACTGATCTTGGGGTCGGGCACTGGATGGACTGATCTGGGGGCCCTGCACTAGATAAAGTCATCTAGGGTCCTGCAGTGGATGGACTTATCTGGGGGTCCTGCACTGGATGGACTGATCCTGGGTCCTGAACTGGATGGACTGATCCTGGGGTCAGGCACTGGATTGACTGATCCTGGGGTCGGGCACTGGACTGACTGATCCTGGGGTCGAGCACTGGATGGACTGATCTGGGGGCCCTGCATTAGATAAAGTCATCTAGGTTCCTGCTCTAGATGGACTGATCTGGGGGTCCGGCACTGGATGGACTGATCAGGGGGTCCTGCACTGGATGGGCTGATCTAATTCTGGGGTTTATGTACTTGATGCATTATCTGGAGGTTCTGCAGTGGATGGACTGATCTGGGGGTCCTGCACTAGATGAACTGATCTGGGGGTCCTGCACTGGATGAACTGATCCTGGAGTCAGGCATTGGATGGACTGATCTGTGGGTCGGGCAGTGGATGGACTGATCTGGGGGTCAGGCACTGGATGGACTGATCCTGGGGGTCCTGCACTGGATGGACTGATCTGGGGTTCCTGCACTGGATGGGCTGATCCTGGGGTCGGGCACTGGATGGACTGATCCTGGGGTCGGGCACTGGATGGACTGATCTGGGGGTCCTGCACTGGATGAACTGATCTGGGGGTCCTGCACTGGATGAACTGATCCTGAAGTCGGGCATTGGATTGAATGATCTGGGGGTCCTGCACTGGATAGACTGATCTGGGGGTCTGGCACTGGATTGACTGATCCTAGGGGTCCTGCACTGGATTGACTGATCCTGGGGGCCCTGCACTGGATTGACTGATCCTGGGGGTCCTGCACTTGATGGACTGATCCTGGGGGTCCTGCACTGGATGGACTGATCCTGGGGGTCCTGCACTGGATGGACTGATCTGGGGGTCCTGCACTGGATGGACTGATCTGGGGGTCCTGCACTGGATTGACTGATCCTGGGGTCGGGCACTGGATGGACTGATCCAGGGGTCCTGCACTGGATGGGCTGATCTAATTCTGGGGTTTATGTACTTGATGCCTTATCTGGAGGTTCTGCAGTGGATGCACTGATCTGGGGCTCCTGCACTAGATGAACTGATCTGGGGGTCCTGCACTGGATGAACTGATCCTGGGGTCGGGCATTGGATGGACTGATCTGGGGGTCCTGCACTGAATTGACTGATCCTGGGGTCCTGCACTGGATAGACTGATCTGGGGGTCCTACACTGGATGGACTGATCCTGGGGGTCCTGCACTGCATGGACTGATCCTGGGGTCGGGCACTGGATGGACTGATCTTGGGGTCGGGCACTGGATGGACTGATCCTGGGGTCGGGCACTGGATGGACTGATCCTGGGGTCGGGCACTGGATGGACTGATCCTGGGGTCGGGCACTGGATGGACTGATCCTGGGGTCGGGCACTGGATGGACTGATCCTGGGGTCGGGCACTGGATGGACTGATCCTGGGGTCGGGCACTGGATGGACTGATCTGGGAGTCCTGCACTGGATGGACTGATCTGGGAGTCCTGCACTGGATGGACTGATCTGGGAGTCCTGCACTGGATGGACTGATCTGGGGGTCCTGCACTGGATGGGCTGATCTGGGGGTCCTGCACTGGATGGACTGATCCTGGGTTCGGGCACTGGATGGACTGATCCAGGGGTCCTGCACTGGATGGGCTGATCTAATTCTGGGGTTTATGTACTTGATGCCTTATCTGGAGGTTCTGCAGTGGATGGACTGATCTGGGGGTCCTGCACTGGATGAACTGATCCTGGAGTCGGGCATTGGATGGACTGATCCTGGGGTCGGGCACTGGATGGACTGATCCTGGGGTCGGGCACTGGATGGATTGATCCTGGGGTCGGGCACTGGATGGACTGATCCTGGGGTCGGGCACTGGATGGACTGATCCTGGGGTCGGGCACTGGATGGACTGATCTGGGTGTCCTGCACTGGATGGACTGATCTGGGAGTCCTGCACTGGATGGACTGATCTGGGAGTCCTGCACTGGATGGACTGATCTGGGAGTCCTGCACTGGATGGACTGATCTGGGAGTCCTGCACTGGATGGGCTGATCTGGGAGTCCTGCACTGGATGGGCTGATCTGGGAGTCCTGCACTGGATGGGCTGATCTGGGAGTCCTGCACTGGATGGGCTGATCTGGGAGTCCTGCACTGGATGGGCTGATCTGGGAGTCCTGCACTGGATGGACTGATCCTGGGGTCGGGCACTGGATGGACTGATCTGGGGGCCCTGCACTAGATAAAGTCATCTAGGGTCCTGCACTGGATGGACTGATTCGGGGGTCCTGCACTGGATGGACTGATCCTGGGTTCGGGCACTGGATGGACCGATTTGGGGGTCGGGCACTGGATGGACCGATTTGGGGGTCGGGCACTGGATGGACCGATTTGGGGGTCGGGCACTGGATGGACCGATTTGGGGGTCGGGCACTGGATGGACTGATCTGGGGGTCGGGCACTGGATGGACTGATCTGGGGGTCTGGCACTGGATGGACTGATCCTGGGGTCGGGCACTGGATGGACTGATCTGGGGGCCCTGCACTAGATAAAGTCATCTAGGGTCTTGCACTGGATGGACTGATCTGGGGGTCCTGCACTGGATGGACTGATCCTGGGGGTCCTGCACTGGATGGACTGATCCTGGGGGTCCTGCACTGGATGGACTGATCCTGGGGTCGGGCACTGAATGGACTGATCCTGGGGTCGGGCACTGAATGGACTGATCCTGGGGTCGGGCACTGAATGGACTGATCCTGGGGTCAGGCACTGAATGGACTGATCCTGGGGTCGGGCACTGAATGGACTGATCCTGGGGTCGGGCACTGAATGGACTGATCCTGGGGTCGGGCACTGGATGGACTGATCTGGGGGTCAGGCACTGGATGGACTGATCTGGGGGTCAGGCACTGGATGGACTGATCCTGGGGTCGGGCACTGGATGGACTGATCCTGGGGTCGGGCACTGGATGGACTGATCCTGGGGTCGGGCACTGGATGGACTGATCTGGGGGTCCTGCACTGGATGAACTGATCTGGGGGTCCTGCACTGGATGAACTGATCCTGAAGTCGGGCATTGGATTGAATGATCTGGGGGTCCTGCACTGGATGGACTGATCTGGGGGTCCTGCACTGGATTGACTGATCCTGGGGGTCCTGCACTGGATGGACTGATCCTGGGGGTCCTGCACTGGATGGACTGATCCTGGGGGTCCTGCACTGGATGGACTGATCCTGGGGGTCCTGCACTGGATGGACTGATCCTGGGGTCGGGCACTGGATGGACTGATCCTGGGGTCCTGCACTGGATGGACTGATCTGGGGGTCCTGCACTGAATGGACTGATCTGGGGGTCCTGCACTGGATGGACTGATCTGGGGGTCGGGCACTGGATGGACTGATCCTGGGGTCCTGCACTGGATGGACTGATCTGGGGGTCCTGCACTGGATGGACTGATCTGGGGGTCCTGCACTGGATGGACTGATCTGGGGGTCGGGCACTGGATTGACTGATCCTGGGGTCGCGCACTGGATGGACTGATCCAGGGGTCCTGCACTGGATGGGCTGATCTAATTCTGGGGTTTATGTACTTGATGCCTTATCTGGAGGTTCTGCAGTGGATGGACTGATCTGGGGCTCCTGCACTAGATGAACTGATCTGGGGGTCCTGCACTGGATGAACTGATCCTGGAGTCGGGCATTGGATGGACTGATCTGGGGGTCCTGCACTGGATGGACTGATCTGGGGGTCCTGCACTGGATGGACTGATCTGGGGGTCCTGCACTGGATGGACTGATCCTGGGGTCGGGCACTGGATGGACTGATCCAGGGGTCCTGCACTGGATGGGCTGATCTAATTCTGGGGTTTATGTACTTGATGCCTTATCTGGAGGTTCTGCAGTGGATGGACTGATCTGGGGCTCCTGCACTAGATAAACTGATCTGGGGGTCCTGCACTGGATGAACTGATCCTGGGGTCGGGCATTGGATGGACTGATCCTGGGGGTCCTGCACTGGATGGACTGATCTGGGGGTCAGGCACTGGATGGACTGATTCTGGGGGTCCTGCACTGGATGGACTGATCCTGGGGGTCCTGCACTGGATGGACTGATCTGGGGTTCCTGCACTGGATGGGCTGATCCTTGGGTCGGGCACTGGATGGACTGATCCTGGGGTCGGGCACTGGATGGACTGATCCTGGGGTCGGGCACTGGATGGACTGATCCTGGGGTCCTGCACTGGATGGACTGATCTGGGGGTCCTGCACTGGATGAACTGATCTGGGGGTCCTGCACTGGATGAACTGATCCTGAATTCGGGCATTGAATTGAATGATCTGGGGGTCCTGCACTGGATGGACTGATCTGGGGGTCCTGCACTGGATGGACTGATCCTGGGGGTCCTGCACTGGATGGACTGATCCTGGGGGTCCTGCACTGGATGGACTGATCCTGGGGTCCTGCACTGGATGGACTGATCTGGGGGTCCTGCACTGGATGGACTGATCTGGGGGTCGGGCACTGGTTTGACTGATCCTGGGGTCGGGCACTGGATGGACTGATCCAGGGGTCCTGCACTGGATGGGCTGATCTAATTCTGGGGTTTATGTACTTGATGCCTTATCTGGAGGTTCTGCAGTGGATGGACTGATCTGGGGCTCCTGCACTAGATGAACTGATCTGGGGGTCCTGCACTGGATGAACTGATCCTGGAGTCGGGCACTGGATGGACTGATCCTGGGGTCGGGCACTGGATGGACTGATCCTGGGGTCGGGCACTGGATGGACTGATCTGGGGGTCCTGCACTGGATGAACTGATCTGGGGGTCCTGCACTGGATGAACTGATCCTGAAGTCGGGCATTGGATTGAATGATCTGGGGGTCCTGCACTGGATGGACTGATCTGGGGGTCCTGCACTGGATTGACTGATCCTGGGGGTCCTGCACTGGATTGACTGATCCTGGGGGTCCTGCACTGGATGGACTGATCCTGGGGTCCTGCACTGGATGGACTGATCCTGGGGTCCTGCACTGGATGGACTGATCTGGGGGTCCTGCACTGGATGGACTGATCTGGGGGTCGGGCACTGGATTGACTGATCCTGGGGTCGGGCACTGGATGGACTGATCCAGGGGTCCTGCACTGGATGGGCTGATCTAATTCTGGGGTTTATGTACTTGATGCCTTATCTGGAGGTTCTGCAGTGGATGGACTGATCTGGGGCTCCTGCACTAGATGAACTGATCTGGGGGTCCTGCACTGGATGAACTGATCCTGGAGTCGGGCATTGGATGGACTGATCTGGGGGTCCTGCACTGGATGGACTGATCTGGGGGTCCTGCACTGGATGGACTGATCTGGGGGTCCTGCACTGGATGGACTGATCCTGGGGTCGGGCACTGGATGGACTGATCCAGGGGTCCTGCACTGGATGGGCTGATCTAATTCTGGGGTTTATGTACTTGATGCCTTATCTGGAAGTTCTGCAGTGGATGGACTGATCTGGGGCTCCTGCACTAGATGAACTGATCTGGGGGTCCTGCACTGGATGAACTGATCCTGGGGTCGGGCATTGGATGGACTGATCTGGGGGTCCTGCACTGAATTGACTGATCCTGGGGTCCTGCACTGGATAGACTGATCTGGGGGTCCTGCACTGGATGGACTGATCCTGGGGGTCCTGCACTGGATGGACTGATCCTGGGGGTCCTGCACTGGATGGACTGATCTGGGGGTCAGGCACTGGATGGACTGATCCTGGGGGTCCTGCACTGGATGGACTGATCCTGGGGGTCCTGCACTGGATGGACTGATCTGGGGTTCCTGCACTGGATGGGCTGATCCTTGGGTCGGGCACTGGATGGACTGATCCTGGGGTCGGGCACTGGATGGACTGATCCTGGGGTCGGGCACTGGATGGACTGATCCTGGGGTCGGGCACTGGATGGACTGATCTGGGGGTCCTGCACTGGATGAACTGATCCTGAATTCGGGCATTGGATTGAATGATCTGGGGGTCCTGCACTGGATGGACTGATCTGGGGGTCCTGCACTGGATGGACTGATCCTGGGGGTCCTGCACTGGATGGACTGATCCTGGGGGTCCTGCACTGGATGGACTGATCCTGGGGTCCTGCACTGGATGGACTGATCCAGGGGTCCTGCACTGGATGGACTGATCTGGGGGTCCTGCACTGGATGGACTGATCTGGGGGTCGGGCACTGGATTGACTGATCCTGGGGTCGGGCACTGGATGGACTGATCCAGGGGTCCTGCACTGGATGGGCTGATCTAATTCTGGGGTTTATGTACTTGATGCCTTATCTGGAGGTTCTGCAGTGGATGGACTGATCTGGGGCTCCTGCACTAGATGAACTGATCTGGGGGTCCTGCACTGGATGAACTGATCCTGGAGTCGGGCATTGGATGGACTGATCTGGGGGTCCTGCATTGGATGGACTGATCTGGGGGTCCTGCACTGGATGGACTGATCTGGGGGTCCTGCACTGGATGGACTGATCCTGGGGTCGGGCACTGGATGGACTGATCCAGGGGTCCTGCACTGGATGGGCTGATCTAATTCTTGGCTTTATGTACTTGATGCCTTATCTGGAGGTTCTGCAGTGGATGGACTGATCTGGGGCTCCTGCACTAGATGAACTGATCTGGGGGTCCTGCACTGGATGAACTGATCCTGGGGTCGGGCATTGGATGGACTGATCTGGGGGTCCTGCACTGAATTGACTGATCCTGGGGTTCTGCACTGGATAGACTGATCTGGGGGTCCTGCACTGGATGGACTGATCCTGGGGGTCCTGCACTGGATGGACTGATCCTGGGGTCGGGCACTGGATGGACTGATCTGGGGGCCCTGCACTAGATAAAGTCATCTAGGGTCCTGCAGTGGATGGACTTATCTGGGGGTCCTGCACTGGATGGACTGATCCTGGGTCCTGAACTGGATGGACTGATCCTGGGGTCGGGCACTGGATGGACTGATCCTGGGGTCGGGCACTGGATGGACTGATCCTGGGGTTGGGCACTGGATGGACTGATCCTGGGGTCGGGCACTGGATGGACTGATCCTGGGGTCGGGCACTGGATGGACTGATCCTGGGGTCGGGCACTGGATGGACTGATCTGGGAGTCCTGCACTGGATGGACTGATCTGGGAGTCCTGCACTGGATGGGCTGATCTGGGAGTCCTGCACTGGATGGACTGATCTGGGAGTCCTGCACTGGATGGACTGATCTGGGAGTCCTGCACTGGATGGGCTGATCTGGGGGTCCTGCACTGGATGGACTGATCCTGGGTTCGGGCACTGGATGGACTGATCCTGGGTTCGGGCACTGGATGGACTGATCCAGGGGTCCTGCACTGGATGGGCTGATCTAATTCTGGGGTTTATGTACTTGATGCCTTATCTGGAGGTTCTGCAGTGGATGGACTGATCTGGGGCTCCTGCACTAGATGAACTGATCTGGGGGTCCTGCACTGGATGAACTGATCCTGGAGTCGGGCATTGGATGGACTGATCTGGGGGTCCTGCACTGGATGGACTGATCTGGGGGTCCTGCACTGGATGGACTGATCTGGGGGTCCTGCACTGGATGGACTGATCCTGGGGTCGGGCACTGGATGGACTGATCCAGGGGTCCTGCACTGGATGGGCTGATCTAATTCTGTGGTTTATGTACTTGATGCCTTATCTGGAGGTTCTGCAGTGGATGGACTGATCTGGGGCTCCTGCACTAGATGAACTGATCTGGGGGTCCTGCACTGGATGAACTGATCCTGGGGTCGGGCATTGGATGGACTGATCTGGGGGTCCTGCACTGAATTGACTGATCCTGGGGTCCTGCACTGGATAGACTGATCTGGGGGTCCTGCACTGGATGGACTGATCCTGGGGGTCCTGCACTGGATGGACTGATCCTGGGGGTCCTGCACTGGATGGACTGATCTGGGGGTCAGGCACTGGATGGACTGATCCTGGGGGTCCTGCACTGGATGGACTGATCCTGGGGGTCCTGCACTGGATGGACTGATCTGGGGTTCCTGCACTGGATGGGCTGATCCTTGGGTCTGGGCACTGGATGGACTGATCCTGGGGTCGGGCACTGGATGGACTGATCCTGGGGTCGGGCACTGGATGGACTGATCCTGGGGTCGGGCACTGGATGGACTGATCTGGGGGTCCTGCACTGGATGAACTGATCCTGAATTCGGGCATTGGATTGAATGATCTGGGGGTCCTGCACTGGATGGACTGATCTGGGGGTCCTGCACGGGATGGACTGATCCTGGGGTCCTGCACTGGATGGACTGATCCTGGGGTCCTGCACTGGATGGACTGATCTGGGGGTCCTGCACTGGATGGACTGATCTGGGGGTCGGGCACTGGATTGACTGATCCTGGGGTCGGGCACTGGATGGACTGATCCAGGGGTCCTGCACTGGATGGGCTGATCTAATTCTGGGGTTTATGTACTTGATGCCTTATCTGGAGGTTCTGCAGTGGATGGACTGATCTGGGGCTCCTGCACTAGATGAACTGATCTGGGGGTCCTGCACTGGATGAACTGATCCTGGAGTCGGGCATTGGATGGACTGATCTGGGGGTCCTGCACTGGATGGACTGATCTGGGGGTCCTGCACTGGATGGACTGATCTGGGGGTCCTGCACTGGATGGACTGATCCTGGGGTCGGGCACTGGATGGACTGATCCAGGGGTCCTGCACTGGATGGGCTGATCTAATTCTGGGCTTTATGTACTTGATGCCTTATCTGGAGGTTCTGCAGTGGATGGACTGATCTGGGGCTCCTGCACTAGATGAACTGATCTGGGGGTCCTGCACTGGATGAACTGATCCTGGGGTCGGGCATTGGATGGACTGATCTGGGGGTCCTGCACTGAATTGACTGATCCTGGGGTTCTGCACTGGATAGACTGATCTGGGGGTCCTGCACTGGATGGACTGATCCTGGGGGTCCTGCACTGGATGGACTGATCCTGGGGTCGGGCACTGGATGGACTGATCTTGGGGTCGGGCACTGGATGGACTGATCTGGGGGCCCTGCACTAGATAAAGTCATCTAGGGTCCTGCAGTGGATGGACTTATCTGGGGGTCCTGCACTGGATGGACTGATCCTGGGTCCTGCACTGGATGGACTGATCCTGGGGTCGGGCACTGGATGGACTGATCTGGGAGTCCTGCACTGGATGGACTGATCTGGGAGTCCTGCACTGGATGGACTGATCTGGGAGTCCTGCACTGGATGGACTGATCTGGGAGTCCTGCACTGGATGGGCTGATCTGGGGGTCCTGCACTGGATGGACTGATCCTGGGTTCGGGCACTGGATGGACTGATCCTGGGTTCGGGCACTGGATGGACTGATCCAGGGGTCCTGCACTGGATGGGCTGATCTAATTCTGGGGTTTATGTACTTGATGCCTTATCTGGAGGTTCTGCAGTGGATGGACTGATCTGGGGCTCCTGCACTAGATGAACTGATCTGGGGGTCCTGCACTGGATGAACTGATCCTGGAGTCGGGCATTGGATGGACTGATCTGGGGGTCCTGCATTGGATGGACTGATCTGGGGGTCCTGCACTGGATGGACTGATCTGGGGGTCCTGCACTGGATGGACTGATCCTGGGGTCGGGCACTGGATGGACTGATCCAGGGGTCCTGCACTGGATGGGCTGATCTAATTCTTGGCTTTATGTACTTGATGCCTTATCTGGAGGTTCTGCAGTGGATGGACTGATCTGGGGCTCCTGCACTAGATGAACTGATCTGGGGGTCCTGCACTGGATGAACTGATCCTGGGGTCGGGCATTGGATGGACTGATCTGGGGGTCCTGCACTGAATTGACTGATCCTGGGGTTCTGCACTGGATAGACTGATCTGGGGGTCCTGCACTGGATGGACTGATCCTGGGGGTCCTGCACTGGATGGACTGATCCTGGGGTCGGGCACTGGATGGACTGATCTGGGGGCCCTGCACTAGATAAAGTCATCTAGGGTCCTGCAGTGGATGGACTTATCTGGGGGTCCTGCACTGGATGGACTGATCCTGGGTCCTGAACTGGATGGACTGATCCTGGGGTCGGGCACTGGATGGACTGATCCTGGGGTCGGGCACTGGATGGACTGATCCTGGGGTCGGGCACTGGATGGACTGATCCTGGGGTCGGGCACTGGATGGACTGATCCTGGGGTCGGGCACTGGATGGACTGATCCTGGGGTCGGGCACTGGATGGACTGATCTGGGAGTCCTGCACTGGATGGACTGATCTGGGAGTCCTGCACTGGATGGACTGATCTGGGAGTCCTGCACTGGATGGACTGATCTGGGAGTCCTGCACTGGATGGACTGATCTGGGAGTCCTGCACTGGATGGGCTGATCTGGGAGTCCTGCACTGGATGGACTGATCTGGGAGTCCTGCACTGGATGGACTGATCTGGGAGTCCTGCACTGGATGGGCTGATCTGGGGGTCCTGCACTGGATGGACTGATCCTGGGTTCGGGCACTGGATGGACTGATCCTGGGTTCGGGCACTGGATGGACTGATCCAGGGGTCCTGCACTGGATGGGCTGATCTAATTCTGGGGTTTATGTACTTGATGCCTTATCTGGAGGTTCTGCAGTGGATGGACTGATCTGGGGCTCCTGCACTAGATGAACTGATCTGGGGGTCCTGCACTGGATGAACTGATCCTGGAGTCGGGCATTGGATGGACTGATCTGGGGGTCCTGCACTGGATGGACTGATCTGGGGGTCCTGCACTGGATGGACTGATCTGGGGGTCCTGCACTGGATGGACTGATCCTGGGGTCGGGCACTGGATGGACTGATCCAGGGGTCCTGCACTGGATGGGCTGATCTAATTCTGTGGTTTATGTACTTGATGCCTTATCTGGAGGTTCTGCAGTGGATGGACTGATCTGGGGCTCCTGCACTAGATGAACTGATCTGGGGGTCCTGCACTGGATGAACTGATCCTGGGGTCGGGCATTGGATGGACTGATCTGGGGGTCCTGCACTGAATTGACTGATCCTGGGGTCCTGCACTGGATAGACTGATCTGGGGGTCCTGCACTGGATGGACTGATCCTGGGGGTCCTGCACTGGATGGACTGATCCTGGGGGTCCTGCACTGGATGGACTGATCTGGGGGTCAGGCACTGGATGGACTGATCCTGGGGGTCCTGCACTGGATGGACTGATCCTGGGGGTCCTGCACTGGATGGACTGATCTGGGGTTCCTGCACTGGATGGGCTGATCCTTGGGTCTGGGCACTGGATGGACTGATCCTGGGGTCGGGCACTGGATGGACTGATCCTGGGGTCGGGCACTGGATGGACTGATCCTGGGGTCGGGCACTGGATGGACTGATCTGGGGGTCCTGCACTGGATGAACTGATCCTGAATTCGGGCATTGGATTGAATGATCTGGGGGTCCTGCACTGGATGGACTGATCTGGGGGTCCTGCACTGGATGGACTGATCCTGGGGGTCCTGCACGGGATGGACTGATCCTGGGGTCCTGCACTGGATGGACTGATCCTGGGGTCCTGCACTGGATGGACTGATCTGGGGGTCCTGCACTGGATGGACTGATCTGGGGGTCGGGCACTGGATTGACTGATCCTGGGGTCGGGCACTGGATGGACTGATCCAGGGGTCCTGCACTGGATGGGCTGATCTAATTCTGGGGTTTATGTACTTGATGCCTTATCTGGAGGTTCTGCAGTGGATGGACTGATCTGGGGCTCCTGCACTAGATGAACTGATCTGGGGGTCCTGCACTGGATGAACTGATCCTGGAGTCGGGCATTGGATGGACTGATCTGGGGGTCCTGCACTAGATGGACTGATCTGGGGGTCCTGCACTGGATGGACTGATCTGGGGGTCCTGCACTGGATGGACTGATCCTGGGGTCGGGCACTGGATGGACTGATCCAGGGGTCCTGCACTGGATGGGCTGATCTAATTCTGGGCTTTATGTACTTGATGCCTTATCTGGAGGTTCTGCAGTGGATGGACTGATCTGGGGCTCCTGCACTAGATGAACTGATCTGGGGGTCCTGCACTGGATGAACTGATCCTGGGGTCGGGCATTGGATGGACTGATCTGGGGGTCCTGCACTGAATTGACTGATCCTGGGGTTCTGCACTGGATAGACTGATCTGGGGGTCCTGCACTGGATGGACTGATCCTGGGGGTCCTGCACTGGATGGACTGATCCTGGGGTCGGGCACTGGATGGACTGATCTTGGGGTCGGGCACTGGATGGACTGATCTGGGGGCCCTGCACTAGATAAAGTCATCTAGGGTCCTGCAGTGGATGGACTTATCTGGGGGTCCTGCACTGGATGGACTGATCCTGGGTCCTGAACTGGATGGACTGATCCTGGGGTCGGGCACTGGATGGACTGATCCTGGGGTCGGGCACTGGATGGACTGATCCTGGGGTCGGGCACTGGATGGACTGATCCTGGGGTCGGGCACTGGATGGACTGATCCTGGGGTCGGGCACTGGATGGACTGATCCTGGGGTCGGGCACTGGATGGACTGATCCTGGGGTCGGGCACTGGATGGACTGATCTGGGAGTCCTGCACTGGATGGACTGATCTGGGAGTCCTGCACTGGATGGACTGATCTGGGAGTCCTGCACTGGATGGACTGATCTGGGAGTCCTGCACTGGATGGGCTGATCTGGGGGTCCTGCACTGGATGGACTGATCCTGGGTTCGGGCACTGGATGGACTGATCCTGGGTTCGGGCACTGGATGGACTGATCCAGGGGTCCTGCACTGGATGGGCTGATCTAATTCTGGGGTTTATGTACTTGATGCCTTATCTGGAGGTTCTGCAGTGGATGGACTGATCTGGGGCTCCTGCACTAGATGAACTGATCTGGGGGTCCTGCACTGGATGAACTGATCCTGGAGTCGGGCATTGTATGGACTGATCTGGGGGTCCTGCACTGGATGGACTGATCTGGGGGTCCTGCACTGGATGGACTGATCTGGGGGTCCTGCACTGGATGGACTGATCCTGGGGTCGGGCACTGGATGGACTGATCCAGGGGTCCTGCACTGGATGGGCTGATCTAATTCTGGGCTTTATGTACTTGATGCCTTATCTGGAGGTTCTGCAGTGGATGGACTGATCTGGGGCTCCTGCACTAGATGAACTGATCTGGGGGTCCTGCACTGGATGAACTGATCCTGGGGTCGGGCATTGGATGGACTGATCTGGGGGTCCTGCACTGAATTGACTGATCCTGGGGTTCTGCACTGGATAGACTGATCTGGGGGTCCTGCACTGGATGGACTGATCCTGGGGGTCCTGCACTGGATGGACTGATCCTGGGGTCGGGCACTGGATGGACTGATCCTGGGGTCGGGCACTGGATGGACTGATCTGTGGGCCCTGCACTAGATAAAGTCATCTAGGGTCCTGCAGTGGATGGACTTATCTGGGGGTCCTGCACTGGATGGACTGATCCTGGGTCCTGAACTGGATGGACTGATCCTGGGGTCGGGCACTGGATGGACTGATCCTGGGGTCGGGCACTGGATGGACTGATCCTGGGGTCGGGCACTGGATGGACTGATCCTGGGGTCGGGCACTGGATGGACTGATCCTGGGGTCGGGCACTGGATGGACTGATCCTGGGGTCGGGCACTGGATGGACTGATCCTGGGGTCGGGCACTGGATGGACTGATCTGGGAGTCCTGCACTGGATGGACTGATCTGGGAGTCCTGCACTGGATGGACTGATCTGGGAGTCCTGCACTGGATGGACTGATCTGGGAGTCCTGCACTGGATGGGCTGATCTGGGGGTCCTGCACTGGATGGACTGATCCTGGGTTCGGGCACTGGATGGACTGATCCTGGGTTCGGGCACTGGATGGACTGATCCAGGGGTCCTGCACTGGATGGGCTGATCTAATTCTGGGGTTTATGTACTTGATGCCTTATCTGGAGGTTCTGCAGTGGATGGACTGATCTGGGGCTCCTGCACTAGATGAACTGATCTGGGGGTCCTGCACTGGATGAACTGATCCTGGAGTCGGGCATTGGATGGACTGATCTGGGGGTCCTGCACTGGATGGACTGATCTGGGGGTCCTGCACTGGATGGACTGATCTGGGGGTCCTGCACTGGATGGACTGATCCTGGGGTCGGGCACTGGATGGACTGATCCAGGGGTCCTGCACTGGATGGGCTGATCTAATTCTGGGGTTTATGTACTTGATGCCTTATCTGGAGGTTCTGCAGTGGATGGACTGATCTGGGGCTCCTGCACTAGATGAACTGATCTGGGGGTCCTGCACTGGATGAACTGATCCTGGGGTCGGGCATTGGATGGACTGATCTGGGGGTCCTGCACTGAATTGACTGATCCTGGGGTCCTGCACTGGATGGACTGATCCTGGGGGTCCTGCACTGGATGGACTGATCCTGGGGGTCCTGCACTGGATGGACTGATCCTGGGGGTCCTGCACTGGATGGACTGATCTGGGGGTCAGGCACTGGATGGACTGATCCTGGGGGTCCTGCACTGGATGGACTGATCCTGGGGGTCCTGCACTGGATGGACTGATCTGGGGTTCCTGCACTGGATGGGCTGATCCTTGGGTCGGGCACTGGATGGACTGATCCTGGGGTCGGGCACTGGATGGACTGATCCTGGGGTCGGGCACTGGATGGACTGATCCTGGGGTCGGGCACTGGATGGACTGATCCTGGGGTCGGGCACTGGATGGACTGATCTGGGGGTCCTGCACTGGATGGACTGATCTGGGGGTCCTGCACTGGATGGACTGATCCTGGGGGTCCTGCACTGGATGGACTGATCCTAAGGTCCTGCACTGGATGGACTGATCCTGGGGTCCTGCACTGGATTCACTGATCTGGGGGTCCTGCACTGGATGGACTGATCTGGGGGTCGGGCACTGGATTGACTGATCCTGGGGTCGGGCACTGGATGGACTGATCCAGGGGTCCTGCACTGGATGGGCTGATCTAATTGTGGGGTTTATGTACTTGATGCCTTATCTGGAGGTTCTGCAGTGGATGGACTGATCTGGGGCTCCTGCACTAGATGAACTGATCTGGGGGTCCTGCACTGGATGAACTGATCCTGGAGTCGGGCATTGGATGGACTGATCTGGGGGTCCTGCACTGGATGGACTGATCTGGGGGTCCTGCACTGGATGGACTGATCTGGGGGTCCTGCACTGGATGGACTGATCTGGGGGTCCTGCACTGGATGGACTGATCCTGGGGTCGGGCACTGGATGGACTGATCCAGGGGTCCTGCACTGGATGGGCTGATCTAATTCTGGGCTTTATGTACTTGATGCCTTATCTGGAGGTTCTGCAGTGGATGGACTGATCTGGGGCTCCTGCACTAGATGAACTGATCTGGGGGTCCTGCACTGGATGAACTGATCCTGGGGTCGGGCATTGGATGGACTGATCTGGGGGTCCTGCACTGAATTGACTGATCCTGGGGTTCTGCACTGGATAGACTGATCTGGGGGTCCTGCACTGGATGGACTGATCCTGGGGGTCCTGCACTGGATGGACTGATCCTGGGGTCGGGCACTGGATGGACTGATCTTGGGGTCGGGCACTGGATGGACTGATCTGGGGGCCCTGCACTAGATAAAGTCATCTAGGGTCCTGCAGTGGATGGACTTATCTGGGGGTCCTGCACTGGATGGACTGATCCTGGGTCCTGAACTGGATGGACTGATCCTGGGGTCGGGCACTGGATGGACTGATCCTGGGGTCGGGCACTGGATGGACTGATCCTGGGGTCGGGCACTGGATGGACTGATCCTGGGGTCGGGCACTGGATGGACTGATCCTGGGGTCGGGCACTGGATGGACTGATCCTGGGGTCGGGCACTGGATGGACTGATCTGGGAGTCCTGCACTGGATGGACTGATCTGGGAGTCCTGCACTGGATGGACTGATCTGGGAGTCCTGCACTGGATGGACTGATCTGGGAGTCCTGCACTGGATGGACTGATCTGGGAGTCCTGCACTGGATGGACTGATCTGGGAGTCCTGCACTGGATGGACTGATCTGGGAGTCCTGCACTGGATGGACTGATCTGGGAGTCCTGCACTGGATGGACTGATCTGGGAGTCCTGCACTGGATGGGCTGATCTGGGGGTCCTGCACTGGATGGACTGATCCTGGGTTCGGGCACTGGATGGACTGATCCTGGGTTCGGGCACTTGATGGACTGATCCAGGGGTCCTGCACTGGATGGGCTGATCTAATTCTGGGGTTTATGTACTTGATGCCTTATCTGGAGGTTCTGCAGTGGATGGACTGATCTGGGGCTCCTGCACTAGATGAACTGATCTGGGGGTCCTGCACTGGATGAACTGATCCTGGAGTCGGGCATTGGATGGACTGATCTGGGGGTCCTGCACTGGATGGACTGATCTGGGGGTCCTGCACTGGATGGACTGATCTGGGGGTCCTGCACTGGATGGACTGATCCTGGGTCCTGAACTGGATGGACTGATCCTGGGGTCAGGCACTGGATTGACTGATCCTGGGGTCGGGCACTGAATTGACTGATCCTGGGGTCGGGCACTGAATGGACTGATCCTGGGGTCGGGCACTGAATGGACTGATCCTGGGGTCGGGCACTGAATGGACTGATCCTGGGGTCGGGCACTGAATGGACTGATCCTGGGGTCGGGCACTGGATGGACTGATCCTGGGGTCGGGCACTGGATGGACTGATCCTGGGGTCGGGCACTGGATGGACTGATCCTGGGGTCGGGCATTGGATGGACTGATCCTGGGGTCGGGCACTGGATGGACTGATCCTGGGGTCGGGCACTGGATGGACTGATCCTGGGGTCGGGCACTGGATGGACTGATCCTGGGGTCGGGCACTGGATGGACTGATCCTGGGGTCGGGCACTGGATGGACTGATCCTGGGGTCGGGCACTGGATGGACTGATCCTGGGGTCGGGCACTGGATGGACTGATCCTGGGGTCGGGCACTGGATGGACTGATCCTGGGGTCGGGCACTGGATGGAGTGATCCTGGGGTCGGGCACTGGATGGACTGATCTGGGAGTCCTGCACTGGATGGACTGATCTGGGAGTCCTGCACTGGATGGACTGATCTGGGAGTCCTGCACTGGATGGACTGATCTGGGAGTCCTGCACTGGATGGACTGATCTGGGAGTCCTGCACTGGATGGACTGATCCTGGGTTCGGGCACTGGATGGACTGATCCAGGGGTCCTGCACTGGATGGGCTGATCTAATTCTGGGGTTTATGTACTTGATGCCTTATCTGGAGGTTCTGCAGTGGATGGACTGATCTGGGGCTCCTGCACTAGATGAACTGATCTGGGGGTCCTGCACTGGATGAACTGATCCTGGAGTCGGGCATTGGATGGACTGATCTGGGGGTCCTGCACTGGATGGACTGATCCAGGGGTCCTGCACTGGATGGGCTGATCTAATTCTGGGGTTTATGTACTTGATGCCTTATCTGGAGGTTCTGCAGTGGATGGACTGATCTGGGGCTCCTGCACTAGATGAACTGATCTGGGGGTCCTGCACTGGATGAACTGATCCTGGGGTCGGGCACTGGATGGACTGATCCTGGGGTCGGGCACTGGATGGACTGATCCTGGGGTCGGGCACTGGATGGACTGATCCTGGGGTCGGGCACTGGATGGACTGATCCTGGGGTCGGGCACTGGATGGACTGATCCTGGGGTCGGGCACTGGATGGATTGATCCTGGGGTCGGGCACTGGATGGATTGATCCTGGGGTCGGGCACTGGATGGACTGATCCTGGGGTCGGGCACTGGATGGACTGATCCTGGGGTCGGGCACTGGATGGATTGATCCTGGGGTCGGGCACTGGATGGACTGATCTGGGAGTCCTGCACTGGATGGACTGATCTGGGAGTCCTGCACTGGATGGACTGATCTGGGAGTCCTGCACTGGATGGACTGATCTGGGAGTCCTGCACTGGATGGACTGATCTGGGAGTCCTGCACTGGATGGACTGATCTGGGAGTCCTGCACTGGATGGACTGATCTGGGAGTCCTGCACTGGATGGGCTGATCTGGGGGTCCTGCACTGGATGGACTGATCCTGGGTTCGGGCACTGGATGGACTGATCCTGGGTTCGGGCACTGGATGGACTGATCCAGGGGTCCTGCACTGGATGGGCTGATCTAATTCTGGGGTTTATGTACTTGATGCCTTATCTGGAGGTTCTGCAGTGGATGGACTGATCTGGGGCTCCTGCACTAGATGAACTGATCTGGGGGTCCTGCACTGGATGAACTGATCCTGGAGTCGGGCATTGGATGGACTGATCTGGGGGTCCTGCACTGGATGGACTGATCTGGGGGTCCTGCACTGGATGGACTGATCTGGGGGTCCTGCACTGGATGGACTGATCTGGGGGTCCTGCACTGGATGGACTGATCCTGGGTCCTGAACTGGATGGACTGATCCTGGGGTCAGGCACTGGATTGACTGATCCTGGGGTCGGGCACTGAACTGACTGATCCTGGGGTCGGGCACTGAATGGACTGATCCTGGGGTTGGGCACTGAATGGACTGATCCTGGGGTCGGGCACTGAATGGACTGATCCTGGGGTCGGGCACTGAATGGACTGATCCTGGGGTCGGGCACTGGATGGACTGATCCTGGGGTCGGGCACTGGATGGACTGATCCTGGGGTCGGGCATTGGATGGACTGATCCTGGGGTCGGGCACTGGATGGACTGATCCTGGGGTCGGGCACTGGATGGACTGATCCTGGGGTCGGGCACTGGATGGACTGATCCTGGGGTCGGGCACTGGATGGACTGATCCTGGGGTCGGGCACTGGATGGACTGATCCTGGGGTCGGGCACTGGATGGACTGATCCTGGGGTCGGGCACTGGATGGACTGATCCTGGGGTCGGGCACTGGATGGACTGATCCTGGGGTCGGGCACTGGATGGACTGATCTGGGAGTCCTGCACTGGATGGACTGATCTGGGAGTCCTGCACTGGATGGACTGATCTGGGAGTCCTGCACTGGATGGACTGATCTGGGAGTCCTGCACTGGATGGACTGATCCTGGGTTCGGGCACTGGATGGACTGATCCAGGGGTCCTGCACTGGATGGGCTGATCTAATTCTGGGGTTTATGTACTTGATGCCTTATCTGGAGGTTCTGCAGTGGATGGACTGATCTGGGGCTCCTGCACTAGATGAACTGATCTGGGGGTCCTGCACTGGATGAACTGATCCTGGAGTCGGGCATTGGATGGACTGATCTGGGGGTCCTGCACTGGATGGACTGATCCAGGGGTCCTGCACTGGATGGGCTGATCTAATTCTGGGGTTTATGTACTTGATGCCTTATCTGGAGGTTCTGCAGTGGATGGACTGATCTGGGGCTCCTGCACTAGATGAACTGATCTGGGGGTCCTGCACTGGATGAACTGATCCTGGGGTCGGGCACTGGATGGACTGATCCTGGGGTCGGGCACTGGATGGACTGATCCTGGGGTCGGGCACTGGATGGACTGATCCTGGGGTCGGGCACTGGATGGACTGATCCTGGGGTCGGGCACTGGATGGATTGATCCTGGGGTCGGGCACTGGATGGATTGATCCTGGGGTCGGGCACTGGATGGATTGATCCTGGGGTCGGGCACTGGATGGACTGATCCTGGGGTCGGGCACTGGATGGACTGATCCTGGGGTCGGGCACTGGATGGATTGATCCTGGGGTCGGGCACTGGATGGACTGATCCTGGGAGTCCTGCCCTGGATGGACTGATCTGGGAGTCCTGCACTGGATGGGCTGATCTGGGAGTCCTGCACTGGATGGGCTGATCTGGGAGTCCTGCACTGGATGGGCTGATCTGGGAGTCCTGCACTGGATGGGCTGATCTGGGAGTCCTGCACTGGATGGGCTGATCTGGGAGTCCTGCACTGGATGGGCTGATCTGGGAGTCCTGCACTGGATGGACTGATCCTGGGGTCGGGCACTGGATGGACTGATCTGGGGGCCCTGCACTAGATAAAGTCATCTAGGTTCCTGCACTGGATGGACTGATCTGGGGGTCCTGCACTGGATGGACTGATCCTGGGGTCGGGCACTGGATGGACCGATTTGGGGGTCGGGCACTGGATGGACCGATTTGGGGGTCGGGCACTGGATGGACCGATTTGGGGGTCGGGCACTGGATGGACTGATCTGGGGGTCTGGCACTGGATGGACTGATCCTGGGGTCGGGCACTGGATGGACTGATCTGGGGGCCCTGCACTAGATAAAGTCATCTAGGGTCCTGCACTGGATGGACTGATCTGGGGGTCCTGTACTGGATGGACTGATCCTGGGGGTCCTGCACTGGATGGACTGATCCTGGGGTCGGGCACTGAATGGACTGATCCTGGGGTCGGGCACTGAATGGACTGATCCTGGGGTCGGGCACTGAATGGACTGATCCTGGGGTCGGGCACTGAATGGACTGATCCTGGGGTCGGGCACTGAATGGACTGATCCTGGGGTCGGGCACTGAATGGACTGATCCTGGGGTCGGGCACTGGATGGACTGATCTGGGGGTCAGGCACTGGATGGACTGATCTGGGGATCAGGCACTGGATGGACTGATCCTGGGGGTCCTGCACTGGATGGACTGATCCTGGGGGTCCTGCACTGGATGGACTGATCTGGGGTTCCTGCACTGGATGGGCTGATCCTTGGGTCGGGCACTGGATGGACTGATCCTGGGGTCGGGCACTGGATGGACTGATCCTGGGGTCGGGCACTGGATGGACTGATCCTGGGGTCGGGCACTGGATGGACTGATCTGGGGGTCCTGCACTGGATGAACTGATCTGGGGGTCCTGCACTGGATGAACTGATCCTGAAGTCGGGCATTGGATTGAATGATCTGGGGGTCCTGCACTGGATGGACTGATCTGGGGGTCCTGCACTGGATTGACTGATCCTGGGGGTCCTGCACTGGATTGACTGATCCTGGGGGTCCTGCACTGGATGGACTGATCCTGGGGTCCTGCACTGGATGGGCTGATCTAATTCTGGGGTTTATGTACTTGATGCCTTATCTGGAGGTTCTGCAGTGGATGGACTGATCTGGGGCTCCTGCACTAGATGAACTGATCTGGGGGTCCTGCACTGGATGAACTGATCCTGGAGTCGGGCATTGGATGGACTGATCTGGGGGTCCTGCACTGGATGGACTGATCTGGGGGTCCTGCACTGGATGGACTGATCTGGGGGTCCTGCACTGGATGGACTGATCCTGGGGTCGGGCACTGGATGGACTGATCCAGGGGTCCTGCAGTGGATGGGCTGATCTAATTCTGGGGTTTATGTACTTGATGCCTTATCTGGAGGTTCTGCAGTGGATGGACTGATCTGGGGCTCCTGCACTAGATGAACTGATCTGGGGGTCCTGCACTGGATGAACTGATCCTGGGGTCGGGCATTGGATGGACTGATCTGGGGGTCCTGCACTGAATTGACAGATCCTGGGGGTCCTGCACTGGATAGACTGATCCTGGGGGTCCTGCACTGAATTGACTGATCCTGGGGTCCTGCACTGGATAGACTGATCTGGGGGTCCTGCACTGGATGGACTGATCCTGGGGGTCCTGCACTGGATGGACTGATCCTGGGGGTCCTGCACTGGATGGACTGATCTGGGGGTCAGGCACTGGATGGACTGATCCTGGGGGTCCTGCACTGGATGGACTGATCCTGGGGGTCCTGCACTGGATGGACTGATCTGGGGTTCCTGCACTGGATGGGCTGATCCTTGGGTCGGGCACTGGATGGACTGATCCTGGGGTCGGGCACTGGATGGACTGATCCTGGGGTCGGGCACTGGATGGACTGATCCTGGGGTCGGGCACTGGATGGACTGATCCTGGGGTCGGGCACTGGATGGACTGATCTGGGGGTCCTGCACTGGATGAACTGATCCTGAATTCGGGCATTGGATTGAATGATCTGGGGGTCCTGCACTGGATGGACTGATCTGGGGGTCCTGCACTGGATGGACTGATCCTGGGGGTCCTGCACTGGATGGACTGATCCTGGGGTCCTGCACTGGATGGACTGATCCTGGGGTCCTGCACTGGATGGACTGATCTGGGGGTCCTGCACTGGATGGACTGATCTGGGGGTCGGGCACTGGATTGACTGATCCTGGGGTCGGGCACTGGATGGACTGATCCAGGGGTCCTGCACTGGATGGGCTGATCTAATTCTGGGGTTTATGTACTTGATGCCTTATCTGGAGGTTCTGCAGTGGATGGACTGATCTGGGGCTCCTGCACTAGATGAACTGATCTGGGGGTCCTGCACTGGATGAACTGATCCTGGAGTCGGGCATTGGATGGACTGATCTGGGGGTCCTGCACTGGATGGACTGATCTGGGGGTCCTGCACTGGATGGACTGATCTGGGGGTCCTGCACTGGATGGACTGATCCTGGGGTCGGGCACTGGATGGACTGATCCAGGGGTCCTGCACTGGATGGGCTGATCTAATTCTGGGCTTTATGTACTTGATGCCTTATCTGGAGGTTCTGCAGTGGATGGACTGATCTGGGGCTCCTGCACTAGATGAACTGATCTGGGGGTCCTGCACTGGATGAACTGATCCTGGGGTCGGGCATTGGATGGACTGATCTGGGGGTCCTGCACTGAATTGACTGATCCTGGGGTTCTGCACTGGATAGACTGATCTGGGGGTCCTGCACTGGATGGACTGATCCTGGGGGTCCTGCACTGGATGGACTGATCCTGGGGTCGGGCACTGGATGGACTGATCTTGGGGTCGGGCACTGGATGGACTGATCTGGGGGCCCTGCACTAGATAAAGTCATCTAGGGTCCTGCAGTGGATGGACTTATCTGGGGGTCCTGCACTGGATGGACTGATCCTGGGTCCTGAACTGGATGGACTGATCCTGGGGTCGGGCACTGGATGGACTGATCCTGGGGTCGGGCACTGGATGGACTGATCCTGGGGTCGGGCACTGGATGGACTGATCCTGGGGTCGGGCACTGGATGGACTGATCCTGGGGTCGGGCACTGGATGGACTGATCCTGGGGTCGGGCACTGGATGGACTGATCTGGGAGTCCTGCACTGGATGGACTGATCTGGGAGTCCTGCACTGGATGGACTGATCTGGGAGTCCTGCACTGGATGGACTGATCTGGGAGTCCTGCACTGGATGGGCTGATCTGGGGGTCCTGCACTGGATGGACTGATCCTGGGTTTGGGCACAGGATGGACTGATCCAGGGGTCCTGCACTGGATGGGCTGATCTAATTCTGGGGTTTATGTACTTGATGCCTTATCTGGAGGTTCTGCAGTGGATGGACTGATCTGGGGCTCCTGCACTAGATGAACTGATCTGGGGGTCCTGCACTGGATGAACTGATTCTGGAGTCTGGCATTGGATGGACTGATCTGGGGGTCCTGCACTGGATGGACTGATCTGGGGGTCCTGCACTGGATGGACTGATCTGGGGGTCCTGCACTGGATGGACTGATCCTGGGGTCGGGCACTGGATGGACTGATCCAGGGGTCCTGCACTGGATGGGCTGATCTAATTCTGGGGTTTATGTACTTGATGCCTTATCTGGAGGTTCTGCAGTGGATGGACTGATCTGGGGCTCCTGCACTAGATGAACTGATCTGGGGGTCCTGCACTGGATGAACTGATCCTGGGGTCGGGCATTGGATGGACTGATCTGGGGGTCCTGCACTGAATTGACTGATCCTGGGGTCCTGCACTGGATAGACTGATCTGGGGGTCCTGCACTGGATGGACTGATCCTGGGGGTCCTGCACTGGATGGACTGATCCTGGGGGTCCTGCACTGGATGGACTGATCTGGGGGTCAGGCACTGGATGGACTGATCCTGGGGGTCCTGCACTGGATGGACTGATCCTGGGGGTCCTGCACTGGATGGACTGATCTGGGGTTCCTGCACTGGATGGGCTGATCCTTGGGTCTGGGCACTGGATGGACTGATCCTGGGGTCGGGCACTGGATGGACTGATCCTGGGGTCGGGCACTGGATGGACTGATCCTGGGGTCGGGCACTGGATGGACTGATCTGGGGGTCCTGCACTGGATGAACTGATCCTGAATTCGGGCATTGGATTGAATGATCTGGGGGTCCTGCACTGGATGGACTGATCTGGGGGTCCTGCACTGGATGGACTGATTCTGGGGGTCCTGCACTGGATGGACTGATCCTGGGGGTCCTGCACTGGATGGACTGATCCTGGGGTCCTGCACTGGATGGACTGATCCTGGGGTCCTGCACTGGATGGACTGATCTGGGGGTCCTGCACTGGATGGACTGATCTGGGGGTCGGGCACTGGATTGACTGATCCTGGGGTCGGGCACTGGATGGACTGATCCAGGGGTCCTGCACTGGATGGGCTGATCTAATTGTGGGGTTTATGTACTTGATGCCTTATCTGGAGGTTCTGCAGTGGATGGACTGATCTGGGGCTCCTGCACTAGATGAACTGATCTGGGGGTCCTGCACTGGATGAACTGATCCTGGAGTCGGGCATTGGATGGACTGATCTGGGGGTCCTGCACTGGATGGACTGATCTGGGGGTCCTGCACTGGATGGACTGATCTGGGGGTCCTGCACTGGATGGACTGATCCTGTGGTCGGGCACTGGATGGACTGATCCAGGGGTCCTGCACTGGATGGGCTGATCTAATTCTGGGCTTTATGTACTTGATGCCTTATCTGGAGGTTCTGCAGTGGATGGACTGATCTGGGGCTCCTGCACTAGATGAACTGATCTGGGGGTCCTGCACTGGATGAACTGATCCTGGGGTCGGGCATTGGATGGACTGATCTGGGGGTCCTGCACTGAATTGACTGATCCTGGGGTTCTGCACTGGATAGACTGATCTGGGGGTCCTGCACTGGATGGACTGATCCTGGGGGTCCTGCACTGGATGGACTGATCCTGGGGTCGGGCACTGGATGGACTGATCTTGGGGTCGGGCACTGGATGGACTGATCTGGGGGCCCTGCACTGGATGGACTGATCCTGGGTCCTGAACTGGATGGACTGATCCTGGGTCCTGAACTGGATGGACTGATCCTGGGGTCGGGCACTGGATGGACTGATCCTGGGGTCGGGCACTGGATGGACTGATCCTGGGGTCGGGCACTGGATGGACTGATCCTGGGGTCGGGCACTGGATGGACTGATCCTGGGGTCGGGCACTGGATGGACTGATCCTGGGGTCGGGCACTGGATGGACTGATCCTGGGGTCGGGCACTGGATGGACTGATCTGGGAGTCCTGCACTGGATGGACTGATCTGGGAGTCCTGCACTGGATGGACTGATCTGGGAGTCCTGCACTGGATGGACTGATCTGGGAGTCCTGCACTGGATGGACTGATCTGGGAGTCCTGCACTGGATGGACTGATCTGGGAGTCCTGCACTGGATGGACTGATCTGGGAGTCCTGCACTGGATGGACTGATCTGGGAGTCCTGCACTGGATGGGCTGATCTGGGGGTCCTGCACTGGATGGACTGATCCTGGGTTCGGGCACTGGATGGACTGATCTGGGAGTCCTGCACTGGATGGACTGATCTGGGAGTCCTGCACTGGATGGACTGATCTGGGAGTCCTGCACTGGATGGACTGATCTGGGAGTCCTGCACTGGATGGACTGATCTGGGAGTCCTGCACTGGATGGACTGATCTGGGAGTCCTGCACTGGATGGACTGATCTGGGAGTCCTGCACTGGATGGGCTGATCTGGGGGTCCTGCACTGGATGGACTGATCCTGGGTTCGGGCACTGGATGGACTGATCCTGGGTTCGGGCACTGGATGGACTGATCCAGGGGTCCTGCACTGGATGGGCTGATCTAATTCTGGGGTTTATGTACTTGATGCCTTATCTGGAGGTTCTGCAGTGGATGGACTGATCTGGGGCTCCTGCACTAGATGAACTGATCTGGGGGTCCTGCACTGGATGAACTGATCCTGGAGTCGGGCATTGGATGGACTGATCTGGGGGTCCTGCACTGGATGGACTGATCTGGGGGTCCTGCACTGGATGGACTGATCTGGGGGTCCTGCACTGGATGGACTGATCCTGGGTCCTGAACTGGATGGACTGATCCTGGGGTCAGGCACTGGATTGACTGATCCTGGGGTCGGGCACTGAACTGACTGATCCTGGGGTCGGGCACTGAATGGACTGATCCTGGGGTCGGGCACTGAATGGACTGATCCTGGGGTCGGGCACTGAATGGACTGATCCTGGGGTCGGGCACTGAATGGACTGATCCTGGGGTCGGGCACTGGATGGACTGATCCTGGGGTCGGGCACTGGATGGACTGATCCTGGGGTCGGGCATTGGATGGACTGATCCTGGGGTCGGGCACTGGATGGACTGATCCTGGGGTCGGGCACTGGATGGACTGATCCTGGGGTCGGGCACTGGATGGACTGATCCTGGGGTCGGGCACTGGATGGACTGATCCTGGGGTCAGGCACTGGATGGACTGATCCTGGGGTCGGGCACTGGATGGACTGATCCTGGGGTCGGGCACTGGATGGACTGATCTGGGAGTCCTGCACTGGATGGACTGATCTGGGAGTCCTGCACTGGATGGACTGATCTGGGAGTCCTGCACTGGATGGACTGATCTGGGAGTCCTGCACTGGATGGACTGATCCTGGGTTCGGGCACTGGATGGACTGATCCAGGGGTCCTGCACTGGATGGGCTGATCTAATTCTGGGGTTTATGTACTTGATGCCTTATCTGGAGGTTCTGCAGTGGATGGACTGATCTGGGGCTCCTGCACTAGATGAACTGATCTGGGGGTCCTGCACTGGATGAACTGATCCTGGAGTCGGGCATTGGATGGACTGATCTGGGGGTCCTGCACTGGATGGACTGATCCAGGGGTCCTGCACTGGATGGGCTGATCTAATTCTGGGGTTTATGTACTTGATGCATTATCTGGAGGTTCTGCAGTGGATGGACTGATCTGGGGCTCCTGCACTAGATGAACTGATCTGGGGGTCCTGCACTGGATGAACTGATCCTGGGGTCGGGCACTGGATGGACTGATCCTGGGGTCGGGCACTGGATGGACTGATCCTGGGGTCGGGCACTGGATGGACTGATCCTGGGGTCGGGCACTGGATGGACTGATCCTGGGGTCGGGCACTGGATGGATTGATCCTGGGGTCGGGCACTGGATGGATTGATCCTGGGGTCGGGCACTGGATGGATTGATCCTGGGGTCGGGCACTGGATGGACTGATCCTGGGGTCGGGCACTGGATGGAGTGATCCTGGGGTCGGGCACTGGATGGATTGATCCTGGGGTCGGGCACTGGATGGACTGATCCTGGGAGTCCTGCCCTGGATGGACTGATCTGGGAGTCCTGCACTGGATGGGCTGATCTGGGAGTCCTGCACTGGATGGGCTGATCTGGGAGTCCTGCACTGGATGGGCTGATCTGGGAGTCCTGCACTGGATGGGCTGATCTGGGAGTCCTGCACTGGATGGGCTGATCTGGGAGTCCTGCACTGGATGGGCTGATCTGGGAGTCCTGCACTGGATGGACTGATCCTGGGGTCGGGCACTGGATGGACTGATCTGGGGGCCCTGCACTAGATAAAGTCATCTAGGTTCCTGCACTGGATGGACTGATCTGGGGGTCCTGCACTGGATGGACTGATCCTGGGGTCGGGCACTGGATGGACCGATTTGGGGGTCGGGCACTGGATGGACCGATTTGGGGGTCGGGCACTGGATGGACCGATTTGGGGGTCGGGCACTGGATGGACTGATCTGGGGGTCTGGCACTGGATGGGCTGATCCTTGGGTCGGGCACTGGATGGACTGATCCTGGGGTCGGGCACTGGATGGACTGATCTGGGGGCCCTGCACTAGATAAAGTCATCTAGGGTCCTGCACTGGATGGACTGATCTGGGGGTCCTGTACTGGATGGACTGATCCTGGGGGTCCTGCACTGGATGGACTGATCCTGGGGTCGGGCACTGAATGGACTGATCCTGGGGTCGGGCACTGAATGGACTGATCCTGGGGTCGGGCACTGAATGGACTGATCCTGGGGTCGGGCACTGAATGGACTGATCCTGGGGTCGGGCACTGAATGGACTGATCCTGGGGTCGGGCACTGAATGGACTGATCCTGGGGTCGGGCACTGGATGGACTGATCTGGGGGTCAGGCACTGGATGGACTGATCTGGGGATCAGGCACTGGATGGACTGATCCTGGGGGTCCTGCACTGGATGGACTGATCCTGGGGGTCCTGCACTGGATGGACTGATCTGGGGTTCCTGCACTGGATGGGCTGATCCTTGGGTCGGGCACTGGATGGACTGATCCTGGGGTCGGGCACTGGATGGACTGATCCTGGGGTCGGGCACTGGATGGACTGATCCTGGGGTCGGGCACTGGATGGACTGATCTGGGGGTCCTGCACTGGATGAACTGATCTGGGGGTCCTGCACTGGATGAACTGATCCTGAAGTCGGGCATTGGATTGAATGATCTGGGGGTCCTGCACTGGATGGACTGATCTGGGGGTCCTGCACTGGATTGACTGATCCTGGGGGTCCTGCACTGGATTGACTGATCCTGGGGGTCCTGCACTGGATGGACTGATCCTGGGGTCCTGCACTGGATGGGCTGATCTAATTCTGGGGTTTATGTACTTGATGCCTTATCTGGAGGTTCTGCAGTGGATGGACTGATCTGGGGCTCCTGCACTAGATGAACTGATCTGGGGGTCCTGCACTGGATGAACTGATCCTGGAGTCGGGCATTGGATGGACTGATCTGGGGGTCCTGCACTGGATGGACTGATCTGGGGGTCCTGCACTGGATGGACTGATCTGGGGGTCCTGCACTGGATGGACTGATCTGGGGGTCCTGCACTGGATGGACTGATCCTGGGGTCGGGCACTGGATGGACTGATCCAGGGGTCCTGCAGTGGATGGGCTGATCTAATTCTGGGGTTTATGTACTTGATGCCTTATCTGGAGGTTCTGCAGTGGATGGACTGATCTGGGGCTCCTGCACTAGATGAACTGATCTGGGGGTCCTGCACTGGATGAACTGATCCTGGGGTCGGGCATTGGATGGACTGATCTGGGGGTCCTGCACTGAATTGACAGATCCTGGGGGTCCTGCACTGGATAGACTGATCCTGGGGGTCCTGCACTGAATTGACTGATCCTGGGGTCCTGCACTGGATAGACTGATCTGGGGGTCCTGCACTGGATGGACTGATCCTGGGGGTCCTGCACTGGATGGACTGATCCTGGGGGTCCTGCACTGGATGGACTGATCTGGGGGTCAGGCACTGGATGGACTGATCCTGGGGGTCCTGCACTGGATGGACTGATCCTGGGGGTCCTGCACTGGATGGACTGATCTGGGGTTCCTGCACTGGATGGGCTGATCCTTGGGTCGGGCACTGGATGGACTGATCCTGGGGTCGGGCACTGGATGGACTGATCCTGGGGTCGGGCACTGGATGGACTGATCCTGGGGTCGGGCACTGGATGGACTGATCCTGGGGTCGGGCACTGGATGGACTGATCTGGGGGTCCTGCACTGGATGAACTGATCCTGAATTCGGGCATTGGATTGAATGATCTGGGGGTCCTGCACTGGATGGACTGATCTGGGGGTCCTGCACTGGATGGACTGATCCTGGGGGTCCTGCACTGGATGGACTGATCCTGGGGTCCTGCACTGGATGGACTGATCCTGGGGTCCTGCACTGGATGGACTGATCTGGGGGTCCTGCACTGGATGGACTGATCTGGGGGTCGGGCACTGGATTGACTGATCCTGGGGTCGGGCACTGGATGGACTGATCCAGGGGTCCTGCACTGGATGGGCTGATCTAATTCTGGGGTTTATGTACTTGATGCCTTATCTGGAGGTTCTGCAGTGGATGGACTGATCTGGGGCTCCTGCACTAGATGAACTGATCTGGGGGTCCTGCACTGGATGAACTGATCCTGGAGTCGGGCATTGGATGGACTGATCTGGGGGTCCTGCACTGGATGGACTGATCTGGGGGTCCTGCACTGGATGGACTGATCTGGGGGTCCTGCACTGGATGGACTGATCCTGGGGTCGGGCACTGGATGGACTGATCCAGGGGTCCTGCACTGGATGGGCTGATCTAATTCTGGGCTTTATGTACTTGATGCCTTATCTGGAGGTTCTGCAGTGGATGGACTGATCTGGGGCTCCTGCACTAGATGAACTGATCTGGGGGTCCTGCACTGGATGAACTGATCCTGGGGTCGGGCATTGGATGGACTGATCTGGGGGTCCTGCACTGAATTGACTGATCCTGGGGTTCTGCACTGGATAGACTGATCTGGGGGTCCTGCACTGGATGGACTGATCCTGGGGGTCCTGCACTGGATGGACTGATCCTGGGGTCGGGCACTGGATGGACTGATCTTGGGGTCGGGCACTGGATGGACTGATCTGGGGGCCCTGCACTAGATAAAGTCATCTAGGGTCCTGCAGTGGATGGACTTATCTGGGGGTCCTGCACTGGATGGACTGATCCTGGGTCCTGAACTGGATGGACTGATCCTGGGGTCGGGCACTGGATGGACTGATCCTGGGGTCGGGCACTGGATGGACTGATCCTGGGGTCGGGCACTGGATGGACTGATCCTGGGGTCGGGCACTGGATGGACTGATCCTGGGGTCGGGCACTGGATGGACTGATCCTGGGGTCGGGCACTGGATGGACTGATCTGGGAGTCCTGCACTGGATGGACTGATCTGGGAGTCCTGCACTGGATGGACTGATCTGGGAGTCCTGCACTGGATGGACTGATCTGGGAGTCCTGCACTGGATGGGCTGATCTGGGGGTCCTGCACTGGATGGACTGATCCTGGGTTTGGGCACAGGATGGACTGATCCAGGGGTCCTGCACTGGATGGGCTGATCTAATTCTGGGGTTTATGTACTTGATGCCTTATCTGGAGGTTCTGCAGTGGATGGACTGATCTGGGGCTCCTGCACTAGATGAACTGATCTGGGGGTCCTGCACTGGATGAACTGATTCTGGAGTCTGGCATTGGATGGACTGATCTGGGGGTCCTGCACTGGATGGACTGATCTGGGGGTCCTGCACTGGATGGACTGATCTGGGGGTCCTGCACTGGATGGACTGATCCTGGGGTCGGGCACTGGATGGACTGATCCAGGGGTCCTGCACTGGATGGGCTGATCTAATTCTGGGGTTTATGTACTTGATGCCTTATCTGGAGGTTCTGCAGTGGATGGACTGATCTGGGGCTCCTGCACTAGATGAACTGATCTGGGGGTCCTGCACTGGATGAACTGATCCTGGGGTCGGGCATTGGATGGACTGATCTGGGGGTCCTGCACTGAATTGACTGATCCTGGGGTCCTGCACTGGATAGACTGATCTGGGGGTCCTGCACTGGATGGACTGATCCTGGGGGTCCTGCACTGGATGGACTGATCCTGGGGGTCCTGCACTGGATGGACTGATCTGGGGGTCAGGCACTGGATGGACTGATCCTGGGGGTCCTGCACTGGATGGACTGATCCTGGGGGTCCTGCACTGGATGGACTGATCTGGGGTTCCTGCACTGGATGGGCTGATCCTTGGGTCTGGGCACTGGATGGACTGATCCTGGGGTCGGGCACTGGATGGACTGATCCTGGGGTCGGGCACTGGATGGACTGATCCTGGGGTCGGGCACTGGATGGACTGATCTGGGGGTCCTGCACTGGATGAACTGATCCTGAATTCGGGCATTGGATTGAATGATCTGGGGGTCCTGCACTGGATGGACTGATCTGGGGGTCCTGCACTGGATGGACTGATTCTGGGGGTCCTGCACTGGATGGACTGATCCTGGGGGTCCTGCACTGGATGGACTGATCCTGGGGTCCTGCACTGGATGGACTGATCCTGGGGTCCTGCACTGGATGGACTGATCTGGGGGTCCTGCACTGGATGGACTGATCTGGGGGTCGGGCACTGGATTGACTGATCCTGGGGTCGGGCACTGGATGGACTGATCCAGGGGTCCTGCACTGGATGGGCTGATCTAATTGTGGGGTTTATGTACTTGATGCCTTATCTGGAGGTTCTGCAGTGGATGGACTGATCTGGGGCTCCTGCACTAGATGAACTGATCTGGGGGTCCTGCACTGGATGAACTGATCCTGGAGTCGGGCATTGGATGGACTGATCTGGGGGTCCTGCACTGGATGGACTGATCTGGGGGTCCTGCACTGGATGGACTGATCTGGGGGTCCTGCACTGGATGGACTGATCCTGTGGTCGGGCACTGGATGGACTGATCCAGGGGTCCTGCACTGGATGGGCTGATCTAATTCTGGGCTTTATGTACTTGATGCCTTATCTGGAGGTTCTGCAGTGGATGGACTGATCTGGGGCTCCTGCACTAGATGAACTGATCTGGGGGTCCTGCACTGGATGAACTGATCCTGGGGTCGGGCATTGGATGGACTGATCTGGGGGTCCTGCACTGAATTGACTGATCCTGGGGTTCTGCACTGGATAGACTGATCTGGGGGTCCTGCACTGGATGGACTGATCCTGGGGGTCCTGCACTGGATGGACTGATCCTGGGGTCGGGCACTGGATGGACTGATCTTGGGGTCGGGCACTGGATGGACTGATCTGGGGGCCCTGCACTAGATAAAGTCATCTAGGGTCCTGCAGTGGATGGACTTATCTGGGGGTCCTGCACTGGATGGACTGATCCTGGGTCCTGAACTGGATGGACTGATCCTGGGGTCGGGCACTGGATGGACTGATCCTGGGGTCGGGCACTGGATGGACTGATCCTGGGGTCGGGCACTGGATGGACTGATCCTGGGGTCGGGCACTGGATGGACTGATCCTGGGGTCGGGCACTGGATGGACTGATCCTGGGGTCGGGCACTGGATGGACTGATCCTGGGGTCGGGCACTGGATGGACTGATCCTGGGGTCGGGCACTGGATGGACTGATCTGGGAGTCCTGCACTGGATGGACTGATCTGGGAGTCCTGCACTGGATGGACTGATCTGGGAGTCCTGCACTGGATGGACTGATCTGGGAGTCCTGCACTGGATGGACTGATCTGGGAGTCCTGCACTGGATGGACTGATCTGGGAGTCCTGCACTGGATGGACTGATCTGGGAGTCCTGCACTGGATGGGCTGATCTGGGGGTCCTGCACTGGATGGACTGATCCTGGGTTCGGGCACTGGATGGACTGATCCTGGGTTCGGGCACTTGATGGACTGATCCAGGGGTCCTGCACTGGATGGGCTGATCTAATTCTGGGGTTTATGTACTTGATGCCTTATCTGGAGGTTCTGCAGTGGATGGACTGATCTGGGGCTCCTGCACTAGATGAACTGATCTGGGGGTCCTGCACTGGATGAACTGATCCTGGAGTCGGGCATTGGATGGACTGATCTGGGGGTCCTGCACTGGATGGACTGATCTGGGGGTCCTGCACTGGATGGACTGATCTGGGGGTCCTGCACTGGATGGACTGATCCTGGGTCCTGAACTGGATGGACTGATCCTGGGGTCAGGCACTGGATTGACTGATCCTGGGGTCGGGCACTGAATTGACTGATCCTGGGGTCGGGCACTGAATGGACTGATCCTGGGGTCGGGCACTGAATGGACTGATCCTGGGGTCGGGCACTGAATGGACTGATCCTGGGGTCGGGCACTGAATGGACTGATCCTGGGGTCGGGCACTGAATGGACTGATCCTGGGGTCGGGCACTGGATGGACTGATCCTGGGGTCGGGCACTGGATGGACTGATCCTGGGGTCGGGCACTGGATGGACTGATCCTGGGGTCGGGCATTGGATGGACTGATCCTGGGGTCGGGCACTGGATGGACTGATCCTGGGGTCGGGCACTGGATGGACTGATCCTGGGGTCGGGCACTGGATGGACTGATCCTGGGGTCGGGCACTGGATGGACTGATCCTGGGGTCGGGCACTGGATGGACTGATCCTGGGGTCGGGCACTGGATGGACTGATCCTGGGGTCGGGCACTGGATGGACTGATCCTGGGGTCGGGCACTGGATGGACTGATCCTGGGGTCGGGCACTGGATGGACTGATCCTGGGGTCGGGCACTGGATGGAGTGATCCTGGGGTCGGGCACTGGATGGACTGATCTGGGAGTCCTGCACTGGATGGACTGATCTGGGAGTCCTGCACTGGATGGACTGATCTGGGAGTCCTGCACTGGATGGACTGATCATGGGTTCGGGCACTGGATGGACTGATCCAGGGGTCCTGCACTGGATGGGCTGATCTAATTCTGGGGTTTATGTACTTGATGCCTTATCTGGAGGTTCTGCAGTGGATGGACTGATCTGGGGCTCCTGCACTAGATGAACTGATCTGGGGGTCCTGCACTGGATGAACTGATCCTGGAGTCGGGCATTGGATGGACTGATCTGGGGGTCCTGCACTGGATGGACTGATCCAGGGGTCCTGCACTGGATGGGCTGATCTAATTCTGGGGTTTATGTACTTGATGCCTTATCTGGAGGTTCTGCAGTGGATGGACTGATCTGGGGCTCCTGCACTAGATGAACTGATCTGGGGGTCCTGCACTGGATGAACTGATCCTGGGGTCGGGCACTGGATGGACTGATCCTGGGGTCGGGCACTGGATGGACTGATCCTGGGGTCGGGCACTGGATGCACTGATCCTGGGGTCGGGCACTGGATGGACTGATCCTGGGGTCGGGCACTGGATGGATTGATCCTGGGGTCGGGCACTGGATGGATTGATCCTGGGGTCGGGCACTGGATGGACTGATCCTGGGGTCGGGCACTGGATGGACTGATCCTGGGGTCGGGCACTGGATGGATTGATCCTGGGGTCGGGCACTGGATGGACTGATCTGGGAGTCCTGCACTGGATGGACTGATCTGGGAGTCCTGCACTGGATGGACTGATCTGGGAGTCCTGCACTGGATGGACTGATCTGGGAGTCCTGCACTGGATGGACTGATCTGGGAGTCCTGCACTGGATGGACTGATCTGGGAGTCCTGCACTGGATGGGCTGATCTGGGGGTCCTGCACTGGATGGACTGATCCTGGGTTCGGGCACTGGATGGACTGATCCTGGGTTCGGGCACTGGATGGACTGATCCAGGGGTCCTGCACTGGATGGGCTGATCTAATTCTGGGGTTTATGTACTTGATGCCTTATCTGGAGGTTCTGCAGTGGATGGACTGATCTGGGGCTCCTGCACTAGATGAACTGATCTGGGGGTCCTGCACTGGATGAACTGATCCTGGAGTCGGGCATTGGATGGACTGATCTGGGGGTCCTGCACTGGATGGACTGATCTGGGGGTCCTGCACTGGATGGACTGATCTGGGGGTCCTGCACTGGATGGACTGATCCTGGGTCCTGAACTGGATGGACTGATCCTGGGGTCAGGCACTGGATTGACTGATCCTGGGGTCGGGCACTGAATTGACTGATCCTGGGGTCGGGCACTGAATGGACTGATCCTGGGGTCGGGCACTGAATGGACTGATCCTGGGGTCGGGCACTGAATGGACTGATCCTGGGGTCGGGCACTGAATGGACTGATCCTGGGGTCGGGCACTGGATGGATTGATCCTGGGGTCGGGCACTGGATGGATTGATCCTGGGGTCGGGCACTGGATGGACTGATCCTGGGGTCGGGCACTGGATGGACTGATCCTGGGGTCGGGCACTGGATGGATTGATCCTGGGGTCGGGCACTGGATGGACTGATCTGGGAGTCCTGCACTGGATGGACTGATCTGGGAGTCCTGCACTGGATGGACTGATCTGGGAGTCCTGCACTGGATGGACTGATCTGGGAGTCCTGCACTGGATGGACTGATCTGGGAGTCCTGCACTGGATGGACTGATCTGGGAGTCCTGCACTGGATGGGCTGATCTGGGGGTCCTGCACTGGATGGACTGATCCTGGGTTCGGGCACTGGATGGACTGATCCTGGGTTCGGGCACTGGATGGACTGATCCAGGGGTCCTGCACTGGATGGGCTGATCTAATTCTGGGGTTTATGTACTTGATGCCTTATCTGGAGGTTCTGCAGTGGATGGACTGATCTGGGGCTCCTGCACTAGATGAACTGATCTGGGGGTCCTGCACTGGATGAACTGATCCTGGAGTCGGGCATTGGATGGACTGATCTGGGGGTCCTGCACTGGATGGACTGATCTGGGGGTCCTGCACTGGATGAACTGATCCTGGAGTCGGGCATTGGATGGACTGATCTGGGGGTCCTGCACTGGATGGACTGATCTGGGGGTCCTGCACTGGATGGACTGATCTGGGGGTCCTGCACTGGATGGACTGATCCTGGGTCCTGAACTGGATGGACTGATCCTGGGGTCAGGCACTGGATTGACTGATCCTGGGGTCGGGCACTGAATTGACTGATCCTGGGGTCGGGCACTGAATGGACTGATCCTGGGGTCGGGCACTGAATGGACTGATCCTGGGGTCGGGCACTGAATGGACTGATCCTGGGGTCGGGCACTGGATGGACTGATCCTGGGGTCGGGCACTGGATGGACTGATCCTGGGGTCGGGCACTGGATGGACTGATCCTGGGGTCGGGCACTGGATGGACTGATCCTGGGGTCGGGCACTGGATGGACTGATCCTGGGGTCGGGCACTGGATGGACTGATCCTGGGGTCGGGCACTGGATGGACTGATCCTGGGGTCGGGCACTGGATGGACTGATCCTGGGGTCGGGCACTGGATGGACTGATCCTGGGGTCGGGCACTGGATGGACTGATCCTGGGGTCGGGCACTGGATGGACTGATCCTGGGGTCGGGCACTGGATGGACTGATCCTGGGGTCGGGCACTGGATGGACTGATCCTGGGGTCGGGCACTGGATGGACTGATCCTGGGGTCGGGCACTGGATGGACTGATCCTGGGGTCGGGCACTGGATGGAGTGATCCTGGGGTCGGGCACTGGATGGACTGATCTGGGAGTCCTGCACTGGATGGACTGATCTGGGAGTCCTGCACTGGATGGACTGATCTGGGAGTCCTGCACTGGATGGACTGATCCTGGGTTCGGGCACTGGATGGACTGATCCAGGGGTCCTGCACTGGATGGGCTAATCTAATTCTGGGGTTTATGTACTTGATGCCTTATCTGGAGGTTCTGCAGTGGATGGACTGATCTGGGGCTCCTGCACTAGATGAACTGATCTGGGGGTCCTGCACTGGATGAACTGATCCTGGAGTCGGGCATTGGATGGACTGATCTGGGGGTCCTGCACTGGATGGACTGATCCAGGGGTCCTGCACTGGATGGGCTGATCTAATTCTGGGGTTTATGTACTTGATGCCTTATCTGGAGGTTCTGCAGTGGATGGACTGATCTGGGGCTCCTGCACTAGATGAACTGATCTGGGGGTCCTGCACTGGATGAACTGATCCTGGGGTCGGGCACTGGATGGACTGATCCTGGGGTCGGGCACTGGATGGACTGATCCTGGGGTCGGGCACTGGATGGACTGATCCTGGGGTCGGGCACTGGATGGACTGATCCTGGGGTCGGGCACTGGATGGACTGATCCTGGGGTCGGGCACTGGATGGATTGATCCTGGGGTCGGGCACTGGATGGATTGATCCTGGGGTCGGGCACTGGATGGACTGATCCTGGGGTCGGGCACTGGATGGACTGATCCTGGGGTCGGGCACTGGATGGATTGATCCTGGGGTCGGGCACTGGATGGACTGATCCTGGGAGTCCTGCCCTGGATGGACTGATCTGGGAGTCCTGCACTGGATGGGCTGATCTGGGAGTCCTGCACTGGATGGGCTGATCTGGGAGTCCTGCACTGGATCGGCTGATCTGGGAGTCCTGCACTGGATGGGCTGATCTGGGAGTCCTGCACTGGATGGGCTGATCTGGGAGTCCTGCACTGGATGGGCTGATCTGGGAGTCCTGCACTGGATGGGCTGATCTGGGAGTCCTGCACTGGATGGACTGATCCTGGGGTCGGGCACTGGATGGACTGATCTGGGGGCCCTGCACTAGATAAAGTCATCTAGGTTCCTGCACTGGATGGACTGATCTGGGGGTCCTGCACTGGATGGACTGATCCTGGGGTCGGGCACTGGATGGACCGATTTCGGGGTCGGGCACTGGATGGACCGATTTGGGGGTCGGGCACTGGATGGACCGATTTGGGGGTCGGGCACTGGATGGACTGATCTGGGGGTCTGGCACTGGATGGACTGATCCTGGGGTCGGGCACTGGATGGACTGATCTGGGGGCCCTGCACTAGATAAAGTCATCTAGGGTCCTGCACTGGATGGACTGATCTGGGGGTCCTGTACTGGATGGACTGATCCTGGGGGTCCTGCACTGGATGGACTGATCCTGGGGTCGGGCACTGAATGGACTGATCCTGGGGTCGGGCACTGAATGGACTGATCCTGGGGTCGGGCACTGAATGGACTGATCCTGGGGTCGGGCACTGAATGGACTGATCCTGGGGTCGGGCACTGAATGGACTGATCCTGGGGTCGGGCACTGAATGGACTGATCCTGGGGTCGGGCACTGGATGGACTGATCTGGGGGTCAGGCACTGGATGGACTGATCTGGGGATCAGGCACTGGATGTACTGATCCTGGGGGTCCTGCACTGGATGGACTGATCCTGGGGGTCCTGCACTGGATGGACTGATCTGGGGTTCCTGCACTGGATGGGCTGATCCTTGGGTCGGGCACTGGATGGACTGATCCTGGGGTCGGGCACTGGATGGACTGATCCTGGGGTCGGGCACTGGATGGACTGATCCTGGGGTCGGGCACTGGATGGACTGATCCTGGGGTCGGGCACTGGATGGACTGATCTGGGGGTCCTGCACTGGATGAACTGATCTGGGGGTCCTGCACTGGATGAACTGATCCTGAAGTCGGGCATTGGATTGAATGATCTGGGGGTCCTGCACTGGATGGACTGATCTGGGGGTCCTGCACTGGATTGACTGATCCTGGGGGTCCTGCACTGGATTGACTGATCCTGGGGGTCCTGCACTGGATGGACTGATCCTGGGGTCCTGCACTGGATGGGCTGATCTAATTCTGGGGTTTATGTACTTGATGCCTTATCTGGAGGTTCTGCAGTGGATGGACTGATCTGGGGCTCCTGCACTAGATGAACTGATCTGGGGGTCCTGCACTGGATGAACTGATCCTGGAGTCGGGCATTGGATGGACTGATCTGGGGGTCCTGCACTGGATGGACTGATCTGGGGGTCCTGCACTGGATGGACTGATCTGGGGGTCCTGCACTGGATGGACTGATCTGGGGGTCCTGCACTGGATGGACTGATCCTGGGGTCGGGCACTGGATGGACTGATCCAGGGGTCCTGCAGTGGATGGGCTGATCTAATTCTGGGGTTTATGTACTTGATGCCTTATCTGGAGGTTCTGCAGTGGATGGACTGATCTGGGGCTCCTGCACTAGATGAACTGATCTGGGGGTCCTGCACTGGATGAACTGATCCTGGGGTCGGGCATTGGATGGACTGATCTGGGGGTCCTGCACTGAATTGACTGATCCTGGGGGTCCTGCACTGGATAGACTGATCCTGGGGGTCCTGCACTGGATGGACTGATCCTGGGGGTCCTGCACTGGATGGACTGATCCTGGGGGTCCTGCACTGGATGGACTGATCCTGGGGTCGGGCACTGGATGGACTGATCTTGGGGTCGGGCACTGGATGGACTGATCTGGGGGCCCTACACTAGATAAAGTCATCTAGGGTCCTGCAGTGGATGGACTTATCTGGGGGTCCTGCACTGGATGGACTGATCCTGGGTCCTGAACTGGATGGACTGATCCTGGGGTCGGGCACTGGATGGACTGATCCTGGGGTCGGGCACTGGATGGACTGATCCTGGGGTCGGGCACTGAATGGACTGATCCTGGGGTCGGGCACTGAATGGACTGATCCTGGGGTCGGGCACTGGATGGACTGATCTGGGGGTCAGGCACTGGATGGACTGATCTGGGGGTCAGGCACTGGATGGACTGATCCTGGGGGTCCTGCACTGGATGGACTGATCCTGGGGGTCCTGCACTGGATGGACTGATCCTGGGGTCGGGCACTGGATGGACTGATCCTGGGGTCGGGCACTGGATGGACTGATCCTGGGGTCGGGCACTGGATGGACTGATCTGGGGGTCCTGCACTGGATGAACTGATCTGGGGGTCCTGCACTGGATGAACTGATCCTGAAGTCGGGCATTGGATTGAATGATCTGGGGGTCCTGCACTGGATGGACTGATCTGGGGGTCCTGCACTGGATTGACTGATCCTGGGGGTCCTGCACTGGATTGACTGATCCTGGGGGTCCTGCACTGGATGGACTGATCCAGGGGTCCTGCACTGGATGGACTGATCTGGGGGTCCTGCACTGGATGGACTGATCTGGGGGTCGGGCACTGGATTGACTGATCCTGGGGTCGGGCACTGGATGGACTGATCCAGGGGTCCTGCACTGGATGGGCTGATCTAATTCTGGGGTTTATGTACTTGATGCCTTATCTGGAGGTTCTGCAGTGGATGGACTGATCTGGGGCTCCTGCACTAGATGAACTGATCTGGGGGTCCTGCACTGGATGAACTGATCCTGGAGTCGGGCATTGGATGGACTGATCTGGGGGTCCTGCACTGGATGGACTGATCTGGGGGTCCTGCACTGGATGGACTGATCTGGGGGTCCTGCACTGGATGGACTGATCCTGGGGTCGGGCACTGGATGGACTGATCCAGGGGTCGGGCACTGGATGGACTGATCCAGGGGTCCTGCACTGGATGGGCTGATCTAATTCTTGGGTTTATGTACTTGATGCCTTATCTGGAGGTTCTGCAGTGGATGGACTGATCTGGGGCTCCTGCACTAGATGAACTGATCTGGGGGTCCTGCACTGGATGAACTGATCCTGGGGTCGGGCATTGGATGGACTGATCTGGGGGTCCTGCACTGAATTGACTGATCCTGGGGTCCTGCACTGAATTGACTGATCCTGGGGTCCTGCACTGGATGGACTGATCCTGGGGGTCCTGCACTGGATGGACTGATCCTGGGGGTCCTGCACTGGATGGACTGATCCTGGGGTCGGGCACTGGATGGACTGATCTTGGGGTCGGGCACTGGATGGACTGATCTGGGGCCCTGCACTAGATAAAGTCATCTAGGGTCCTGCAGTGGATGGACTTATCTGGGGGTCCTGCACTGGATGGACTGATCCTGGGTCCTGAACTGGATGGACTGATCCTGGGGTCGGGCACTGGATGGACCGATCCTGGGGTCGGGCACTGGATGGACCGATCCTGGGGTCGGGCACTGGATGGACCGATCCTGGGGTCGGGCACTGGATGGACTGATCCTGGGGTCGGGCACTGGATGGACTGATCCTGGGGTCGGGCACTGGATGGACTGATCTGGGAGTCCTGCACTGGATGGACTGATCTGGGAGTCCTGCACTGGATGGACTGATCTGGGAGTCCTGCACTGGATGGGCTGATCTGGGGGTCCTGCACTGGATGGACTGATCCTGGGTTCGGGCACTGGATGGACTGATCCTGGGTTCGGGCACTGGATGGACTGATCCTGGGGTCCTGCACTGGATGGGCTGATCTAATTCTGGGGTTTATGTACTTGATGCCTTATCTGGAGGTTCTGCAGTGGATGGACTGATCTGGGGCTCCTGCACTAGATGAACTGATCTGGGGGTCCTGCACTGGATGAACTGATCCTGGGGTCGGGCATTGGATGGACTGATCTGGGGGTCCTGCACTGAATTGACTGATCCTGGGGGTCCTGCACTGGATAGACTGATCCTGGGGGTCCTGCACTGGATGGACTGATCCTGGGGGTCCTGCACTGGATGGACTGATCCTGGGGGTCCTGCACTGGATGGACTGATCCTGGGGTCGGGCACTGGATGGACTGATCTTGGGGTTGGGCACTGGATGGACTGATCTGGGGGCCCTACACTAGATAAAGTCATCTAGGGTCCTGCAGTGGATGGACTTATCTGGGGGTCCTGCACTGGATGGACTGATCCTGGGTCCTGAACTGGATGGACTGATCCTGGGGTCGGGCACTGGATGGACTGATCCTGGGGTCGGGCACTGGATGGACTGATCCTGGGGTCGGGCACTGAATGGACTGATCCTGGGGTCGGGCACTGAATGGACTGATCCTGGGGTCGGGCACTGGATGGACTGATCTGGGGGTCAGGCACTGGATGGACTGATCTGGGGGTCAGGCACTGGATGGACTGATCCTGGGGGTCCTGCACTGGATGGACTGATCCTGGGGGTCCTGCACTGGATGGACTGATCCTGGGGTCGGGCACTGGATGGACTGATCCTGGGGTCGGGCACTGGATGGACTGATCCTGGGGTCGGGCACTGGATGGACTGATCTGGGGGTCCTGCACTGGATGAACTGATCTGGGGGTCCTGCACTGGATGAACTGATCCTGAAGTCGGGCATTGGATTGAATGATCTGGGGGTCCTGCACTGGATGGACTGATCTGGGGGTCCTGCACTGGATTGACTGATCCTGGGGGTCCTGCACTGGATTGACTGATCCTGGGGGTCCTGCACTGGATGGACTGATCCAGGGGTCCTGCACTGGATGGACTGATCTGGGGGTCCTGCACTGGATGGACTGATCTGGGGGTCGGGCACTGGATTGACTGATCCTGGGGTCGGGCACTGGATGGACTGATCCAGGGGTCCTGCACTGGATGGGCTGATCTAATTCTGGGGTTTATGTACTTGATGCCTTATCTGGAGGTTCTGCAGTGGATGGACTGATCTGGGGCTCCTGCACTAGATGAACTGATCTGGGGGTCCTGCACTGGGTGAACTGATCCTGGAGTCGGGCATTGGATGGACTGATCTGGGGGTCCTGCACTGGATGGACTGATCTGGGGGTCCTGCACTGGATGGACTGATCTGGGGGTCCTGCACTGGATGGACTGATCCTGGGGTCGGGCACTGGATGGACTGATCCAGGGGTCCTGCACTGGATGGGCTGATCTAATTCTTGGGTTTATGTACTTGATGCCTTATCTGGAGGTTCTGCAGTGGATGGACTGATCTGGGGCTCCTGCACTAGATGAACTGATCTGGGGGTCCTGCACTGGATGAACTGATCCTGGGGTCGGGCATTGGATGGACTGATCTGGGGGTCCTGCACTGAATTGACTGATCCTGGGGTCCTGCACTGAATTGACTGATCCTGGGGTCCTGCACTGGATGGACTGATCCTGGGGGTCCTGCACTGGATGGACTGATCCTGGGGTCGGGCACTGGATGGACTGATCTTGGGGTCGGGCACTGGATGGACTGATCTGGGGGCCCTGCACTAGATAAAGTCATCTAGGGTCCTGCAGTGGATGGACTTATCTGGGGGTCCTGCACTGGATGGACTGATCCTGGGTCCTGAACTGGATGGACTGATCCTGGGGTCGGGCACTGGATGGACCGATCCTGGGGTCGGGCACTGGATGGACCGATCCTGGGGTCGGGCACTGGATGGACCGATCCTGGGGTCGGGCACTGGATGGACTGATCCTGGGGTCGGGCACTGGATGGACTGATCCTGGGGTCGGGCACTGGATGGACTGATCTGGGAGTCCTGCACTGGATGGACTGATCTGGGAGTCCTGCACTGGATGGACTGATCTGGGAGTCCTGCACTGGATGGACTGATCTGGGAGTCCTGCACTGGATGGGCTGATCTGGGGGTCCTGCACTGGATGGACTGATCCTGGGTTCGGGCACTGGATGGACTGATCCTGGGTTCGGGCACTGGATGGACTGATCCAGGGGTCCTGCACTGGATGGGCTGATCTAATTCTGGGGTTTATGTACTTGATGCCTTATCTGGAGGTTCTGCAGTGGATGGACTGATCTGGGGCTCCTGCACTAGATGAACTGATCTGGGGGTCCTGCACTGGATGAACTGATCCTGGAGTCGGGCATTGGATGGACTGATCTGGGGGTCCTGCACTGGATGGACTGATCTGGGGGTCCTGCACTGGATGGACTGATCCTGGGTCCTGAACTGGATGGACTGATCCTGGGGTCGGGCACTGGATTGACTGATCCTGGGGTCGGGCACTGAATTGACTGATCCTGGGGTCGGGCACTGGATGGACTGATCCTGGGGTCGGGCACTGGATGGACTGATCCTTGGGTCGGGCACTGAATGGACTGATCCTGGGGTCGGGCACTGAATGGACTGATCCTGGGGTCGGGCACTGAATGGACTGATCCTGGGGTCGGGCACTGAATGGACTGATCCTGGGGTCGGGCGCTGAATGGACTGATCCTGGGGTCGGGCGCTGGATGGACTGATCCTGGGGTCGGGCGCTGGATGGACTGATCCTGGGGTCGGGCGCTGGATGGACTGATCCTGGGGTCGGGCACTGGATGGACTGATCCTGGGGTCTGGCACTGGATGGACTGATCCTGGGGTCGGGCACTGGATGGACTGATCCTGGGGTCGGGCACTGGATGGACTGATCCTGGGGTCGGGCACTGGATGGACTGATCTGGGAGTCCTGCACTGGATGGGCTGATCTGGGAGTCCTGCACTGGATGGGCTGATCTGGGAGTCCTGCACTGGATGGGCTGATCTGGGAGTCCTGCACTGGATGGGCTGATCTGGGAGTCCTGCACTGGATGGACTGATCCTGGGGTCGGGCACTGGATGGACTGACCTGGGGGCCCTGCACTAGATAAAGTCATCTAGGGTCCTGCACTGGATGGACTGATCTGGGGGTCCTGCACTGGATGGACTGATCCTGGGGTCGGGCACTGGATGGACCGATTTGGGGGTCGGGCACTGGATGGACCGATTTGGGGGTCCTGCACTGGATGGACCGATCTGGGGGTCGCGCACTGGATGGACCGATCTGGGGGTCGGGCACTGGATGGACCGATCTGGGGGTCGGGCACTGGATGGACCGATCTGGGGGTCGGGCACTGGATGGACCGATCTGGGGGTCGGGCACTGGATGGACTGATCTGGGAGTCCTGCACTGGATGGACTGATCTGGGAGTCCTGCACTGGATGGACTGATCTGGGAGTCCTGCACTGGATGGACTGATCTGGGAGTCCTGCACTGGATGGACTGATCTGGGAGTCCTGCACTGGATGGGCTGATCTGGGGGTCCTGCACTGGATGGACTGATCCTGGGTTCGGGCACTGGATGGACTGATCCAGGGGTCCTGCACTGGATGGGCTGATCTAATTCTGGGGTTTATGTACTTGATGCCTTATCTGGAGGTTCTGCAGTGGATGGACTGATCTGGGGCTCCTGCACTAGATGAACTGATCTGGGGGTCCTGCACTGGATGAACTGATCCTGGAGTCGGGCATTGGATGGACTGATCTGGGGGTCCTGCACTGGATGGACTGATCTGGGGGTCCTGCACTGGATGGACTGATCTGGGGGTCCTGCACTGGATGGACTGATCCTGGGTCCTGAACTGGATGGACTGATCCTGGGGTCGGGCACTGGATTGACTGATCCTGGGGTCGGGCACTGGATGGACTGATCCTGGGGTCGGGCACTGAATGGACTGATCCTTGGGTCGGGCACTGAATGGACTGATCCTGGGGTCGGGCACTGAATGGACTGATCCTGGGGTCGGGCACTGAATGGACTGATCCTGGGGTCGGGCACTGAATGGACTGATCCTGGGGTCGGGCACTGGATGGACTGATCCTGGGGTCGGGCACTGGATGGACTGATCCTGGGGTCGGGCACTGGATGGACTGATCCTGGGGTCGGGCACTGGATGGACTGATCCTGGGGTCGGGCACTGGATGGACTGATCCTGGGGTCGGGCACTGGATGGACTGATCCTGGGGTCGGGCACTGGATGGACTGATCCTGGGGTCGGGCACTGGATGGACTGATCCTGGGGTCGGGCACTGGATGGACTGATCTGGGAGTCCTGCACTGGATGGGCTGATCTGGGAGTCCTGCACTGGATGGGCTGATCTGGGAGTCCTGCACTGGATGGACTGATCCTGGGGTCGGGCACTGGATGGACTGACCTGGGGGCCCTGCACTAGATAAAGTCATCTAGGGTCCTGCACTGGATGGACTGATCTGGGGGTCCTGCACTGGATGGACTGATCCTGGGGTCGGGCACTGGATGGACCGATTTGGGGGTCGGGCACTGGATGGACCGATTTGGGGGTCCTGCACTGGATGGACCGATCTGGGGGTCGGGCACTGGATGGACCGATCTGGGGGTCGGGCACTGGATGGACCGATCTGGGGGTCGGGCACTGGATGGACTGATCCTGGGGTCGGGCACTGGATGGACTGATCTGGGGGCCCTGCACTAGATAAAGTCATCTAGGGTCCTGCACTGGATGGACTGATCTGGGGGTCCTGCACTGGATGGACTGATCTGGGGGTCCTGCACTGGATGGACTAATCCTGGGGTCGGGCACTGAATTGACTGATCCTGGGGTCGGGCACTGAATTGACTGATCCTGGGGTCGGGCACTGAATGGACTGATCCTGGGGTCGGGCACTGAATGGACTGATCCTGGGGTCGGGCACTGGATGGACTGATCCTGGGGTCGGGCACTGGATGGACAGATCCTGGGGTCGGGCACTGGATGGACTGATCCTGGGGTCGGGCACTGGATGGACTGATCCTGGGGTCGGGCACTGGATGGACTGATCCTGGGGTCGGGCACTGGATGGACTGATCCTGGGGTCGGGCACTGGATGGACTGATCCTGGGGTCGGGCACTGGATGGACTGATCCTGGGGTCGGGCACTGGATGGACTGATCCTGGGGTCGGGCACTGGATGGACTGATCCTGGGAGTCCTGCACTTGATGGGCTGATCTGGGAGTCCTGCACTGGATGGGCTGATCTGGGAGTCCTGCACTGGATGGGCTGATCTGGGAGTCCTGCACTGGATGGGCTGATCTGGGGGTCCTGCACTGGATGGACTGATCCTGGGGTCGGGCACTGGATGGATTGATCTGGGGGCCCTGCACTAGATAAAGTCATCTAGGGTCCTGCACTGGATGGACTGATCTGGGGGTCCTGCACTGGATGGACTGATCCTGGGGTCGGGCACTGGATGGACCGATTTGGGGGTCCTGCACTGGATGGACCGATTTGGGGGTCCTGCACTGGATGGACCGATCTGGGGGTCGGGCACTGGATGGACTGATCTGGGGGTCGGGCACTGGATGGACTGATCTGGGGGTCGGGCACTGGATGGACTGATCCTGGGGTCGGGCACTGGATGGACTGATCCTGGGGTCGGGCACTGGATGGACTGATCTTGGGGTCGGGCACTGGATGGACTGATCTGGGGGCCCTGCACTAGATAAAGTCATCTAGGGTCCTGCAGTGGATGGACTTATCTGGGGGTCCTGCACTGGATGGACTGATCCTGGGTCCTGAACTGGATGGACTGATCCTGGGGTCGGGCACTGGATGGACTGATCCTGGGGTCGGGCACTGGATGGACTGATCCTGGGGTCGTGCACTGGATGGACTGATCCTGGGGTCGGGCACTGGATGGACTGATCCTGGGGTCGGGCACTGGATAGACTGATCCTGGGGTCGGGCACTGGATGGACTGATCCTGGGGTCGGGCACTGGATGGACTGATCCTGGGGTCGGGCACTGGATGGACTGATCTGGGAGTCCTGCACTGGATGGACTGATCTGGGAGTCCTGCACTGCATGGACTGATCTGGGAGTCCTGCACTGGATGGACTGATCTGGGAGTCCTGCACTGGATGGACTGATCTGGGAGTCCTGCACTGGATGGACTGATCTGGGAGTCCTGCACTGGATGGGCTGATCCTGGGTTCGGGCACTGGATGGACTGATCCAGGGGTCCTGCACTGGATGGGCTGATCTAATTCTGTAGTTTATGTACTTGATGCCTTATCTGGAGGTTCTGCAGTGGATGGACTGATCTGGGGCTCCTGCACTAGATGAACTGATCTGGGGGTCCTGCACTGGATGAACTGATCCTGGAGTCGGGCATTGGATGGAGTGATCTGGGGGTCCTACACTGGATGGACTGATCTGGGGGTCCTGCACTGGATGGACTGATCTGGGGGTCCTGCACTGGATGGACTGATCCAGGGGTCCTGCACTGGATGGGCTGATCTAATTCTGGGGTTTATGTACTTGATGCCTTATCTGGAGGTTCTGCAGTGGATGGACTGATCTGGGGCTCCTGCACTAGATGAACTGATCTGGGGGTCCTGCACTGGATGAACTGATCCTGGAGTCGGGCATTGGATGGACTGATCTGGGGGATCTGCACTGAATTGACTGATCCTGGGGTCCTGCACTGGATGGACTGATCTGGGGGTCCTGCACTGGATGGACTGATCCTGGGGTCGGGCACTGGATGGACTGATCTTGGGGTCGGGCACTGGATGGACTGATCTGGGGGCCCTGCACTAGATAAAGTCATCTAGGGTCCTGCAGTGGATGGACTTATCTGGGGGTCCTGCACTGGATGGACTGATCCTGGGTCCTGAACTGGATGGACTGATCCTGGGGTCAGGCACTGGATTGACTGATCCTGGGGTCGGGCACTGGACTGACTGATCCTGGGGTCGAGCACTGGATGGACTGATCTGGGGGCCCTGCATTAGATAAAGTCATCTAGGTTCCTGCTCTAGATGGACTGATCTGGGGGTCCTGCACTGGATGGACTGATCCTGTGATCGGGCACTGGATGGATTGATCAGGGGGTCCTGCACTGGATGGGCTGATCTAATTCTGGGGTTTATGTACTTGATGCATTATCTGGAGGTTCTGCAGTGGATGGACTGATCTGGGGGTCCTGCACTAGATGAACTGATCTGGGGGTCCTGCACTGGATGAACTGATCCTGGAGTCAGGCATTGGATGGACTGATCTGTGGGTCAGGCACTGGATGGACTGATCCTGGGGGTCCTGCACTGGATGGACTGATCTGGGGTTCCTGCACTGGATGGGCTGATCCTGGGGTCGGGCACTGGATGGACTGATCCTGGGGTCGGGCACTGGATGGACTGATCTGGGGGTCCTGCACTGGATGAACTGATCTGGGGGTCCTGCACTGGATGAACTGATCCTGAAGTCGGGCATTGGATTGAATGATCTGGGGGTCCTGCACTGGATAGACTGATCTGGGGGTCTGGCACTGGATTGACTGATCCTAGGGGTCCTGCACTGGATTGACTGATCCTGGGGGCCCTGCACTGGATTGACTGATCCTGGGGGTCCTGCACTGGATGGACTGATCCTGGGGGTCCTGCACTGGATGGACTGATCCTGGGGGTCCTGCACTGGATGGACTGATCTGGGGGTCCTGCACTGGATGGACTGATCTGGAGGTGCTGCACTGGATTGACTGATCCTGGGGTCGGGCACTGGATGGACTGATCCAGGGGTCCTGCACTGGATGGGCTGATCTAATTCTGGGGTTTATGTACTTGATGCCTTATCTGGAGGTTCTGCAGTGGATGCACTGATCTGGGGCTCCTGCACTAGATGAACTGATCTGGGGGTCCTGCACTGGATGAACTGATCCTGGGGTCGGGCATTGGATGGACTGATCTGGGGGTCCTGCACTGAATTGACTGATCCTGGGGTCCTGCACTGGATAGACTGATCTGGGGGTCCTGCACTGGATGGACTGATCCTGGGGGTCCTGCACTGCATGGACTGATCCTGGGGTCGGGCACTGGATGGACTGATCTTGGGGTCGGGCACTGGATGGACTGATCCTGGGGTCGGGCACTGGATGGACTGATCCTGGGGTCGGGCACTGGATGGACTGATCCTGGGGTCGGGCACTGGATGGACTGATCCTGGGGTCGGGCACTGGATGGACTGATCTGGGAGTCCTGCACTGGATGGACTGATCTGGGAGTCCTGCACTGGATGGACTGATCTGGGGGTCCTGCACTGGATGGGCTGATCTGGGGGTCCTGCACTGGATGGACTGATCCTGGGTTCGGGCACTGGATGGACTGATCCAGGGGTCCTGCACTGGATGGGCTGATCTAATTCTGGGGTTTATGTACTTGATGCCTTATCTGGAGGTTCTGCAGTGGATGGACTGATCTGGGGGTCCTGCACTGGATGAACTGATCCTGGAGTCGGGCATTGGATGGACTGATCCTGGGGTCGGGCACTGGATGGACTGATCCTGGGGTCGGGCACTGGATGGATTGATCCTGGGGTCGGGCACTGGATGGACTGATCCTGGGGTCGGGCACTGGATGGACTGATCCTGGGGTCGGGCACTGGATGGACTGATCTGGGAGTCCTGCACTGGATGGACTGATCTGGGAGTCCTGCACTGGATGGACTGATCTGGGAGTCCTGCACTGGATGGAGTGATCTGGGAGTCCTGCACTGGATGGGCTGATCTGGGAGTCCTGCACTGGATGGGCTGATCTGGGAGTCCTGCACTGGATGGGCTGATCTGGGAGTCCTGCACTGGATGGGCTGATCTGGGAGTCCTGCACTGGATTGGCTGATCTGGGAATCCTGCACTGGATGGGCTGATCTGGGAGTCCTGCACTGGATGGACTGATCCTGGGGTCGGGCACTGGATGGACTGATCTGGGGGCCCTGCACTAGATAAAGTCATCTAGGGTCCTGCACTGGATGGACTGATCCTGGGTTCGGGCACTGGATGGACCGATTTGGGGGTCGGGCAGTGGATGGACCGATTTGGGGGTCGGGCACTGGATGGACCGATTTGGGGGTCGGGCACTGGATGGACCGATTTGGGGGTCCGGCACTGGATGGACTGATCTGGGGGTCGGGCACTGGATGGACTGATCTGGGGGTCTGGCACTGGATGGACTGATCCTGGGGTCGGGCACTGGATGGACTGATCTGGGGGCCCTGCACTAGATAAAGTCATCTAGGGTCCTGCACTGGATGGACTGATCTGGGGGTCCTGCACTGGATGGACTGATCCTGGGGGTCCTGCACTGGATGGACTGATCCTGGGGTCGGGCACTGGATGGACTGATCCTGGGGTCGGGCACTGAATGGACTGATCCTGGGGTCAGGCACTGAATGGACTGATCCTGGGGTCGGGCACTGAATGGACTGATCCTGGGGTCGGGCACTGAATGGACTGATCCTGGGGTCGGGCACTGGATGGACTGATCTGGGGGTCAGGCACTGGATGGACTGATCTGGGGGTCAGGCACTGGATGGACTGATCCTGGGGGTCCTGCACTGGATGGACTGATCCTGGGGGTCCTGCACTGGATGGACTGATCTGGGGTTCCTGCACTGGATGGGCTGATCCTGGGGTCGGGCACTGGATGGACTGATCCTGGGGTCGGGCACTGGATGGACTGATCCTGGGGTCGGGCACTGGATGGACTGATCCTGGGGTCGGGCACTGGATGGACTGATCTGGGGGTCCTGCACTGGATGAACTGATCTGGGGGTCCTGCACTGGATGAACTGATCCTGAAGTCGGGCATTGGATTGAATGATCTGGGGGTCCTGCACTGGATGGACTGATCTGGGGGTCGGGCACTGGATGGACTGATCCTGGGGTCGGGCACTGGATGGACTGATCCTGGGGTCGGGCACTGGATGGACTGATCCTGGGGTCGGGCACTGGATGGACTGATCCTGGGGTCGGGCACTGGATGGATTGATCCTGGGGTCGGGCACTGGATGGATTGATCCTGGGGTCGGGCACTGGATGGACTGATCCTGGGGTCGGGCACTGGATGGACTGATCCTGGGGTCGGGCACTGGATGGATTGATCCTGGGATCGGGCACTGGATGGACTGATCCTGGGAGTCCTGCACTGGATGGACTGATCCTGGGAGTCCTGCCCTGGATGGACTGATCTGGGAGTCCTGCACTGGATGGGCTGATCTGGGAGTCCTGCACTGGATGGGCTGATCTGGGAGTCCTGCACTGGATGGGCTGATCTGGGAGTCCTGCACTGGATGGGCTGATCTGGGAGTCCTGCACTGGATGGACTGATCCTGGGGTCGGGCACTGGATGGACTGATCTGGGGGCCCTGCACTAGATAAAGTCATCTAGGTTCCTGCACTGGATGGACTGATCTGGGGGTCCTGCACTGGATGGACTGATCCTGGGGTCGGGCACTGGATGGACTGATTTGGGGGTCGGGCACTGGATGGACCGATTTGGGGGTCGGGCACTGGATGGACCGATTTGGGGGTCGGGCACTGGATGGACCGATTTGGGGGTCGGGCACTGGATGGACCGATCTGGGGGTCTGGCACTGGATGGACTGATCCTGGGGTCGGGCACTGGATGGACTGATCTGGGGGCCCTGCACTAGATAAAGTCATCTAGGGTCCTGCACTGGATGGACTGATCTGGGGGTCCTGTACTGGATGGACTGATCCTGGGGGTCCTGCACTGGATGGACTGATCCTGGGGTCGGGCACTGAATGGACTGATCCTGGGGTCGGGCACTGAATGGACTGATCCTGGGGTCGGGCACTGAATGGACTGATCCTGGGGTAGGGCACTGAATGGACTGATCCTGGGGTCGGGCACTGAATGGACTGATCCTGGGGTCGGGCACTGGATGGACTGATCTGGGGGTCAGGCACTGGATGGACTGATCTGGGGATCAGGCACTGGATGGACTGATCCTGGGGGTCCTGCACTGGATGGACTGATCCTGGGGGTCCTGCACTGGATGGACTGATCTGGGGTTCCTGCACTGGATGGGCTGATCCTTGGGTCGGGCACTGGATGGACTGATCCTGGGGTCGGGCACTGGATGGACTGATCCTGGGGTCGGGCACTGGATGGACTGATCCTGGGGTCGGGCACTGGATGGACTGATCTGGGGGTCCTGCACTGGATGAACTGATCTGGGGGTCCTGCACTGGATGAACTGATCCTGAAGTCGGGCATTGGATGGACTGATCTGGGGGTCCTGCACTGGATGGACTGATCCTGGGGGTCCTGCACTGGATTGACTGATCCTGGGGGTCCTGCACTGGATTGACTGATCCTGGGGGTCCTGCACTGGATTGACTGATCCTGGGGGTCCTGCACTGGATGGACTGATCCAGGGGTCCTGCACTGGATGGACTGATCTGGGGGTCCTGCACTGGATGGACTGATCTGGGGGTCGGGCACTGGATTGACTGATCCTGGGGTCGGGCACTGGATGGACTGATCCAGGGGTCCTGCACTGGATGGGCTGATCTAATTCTGGGGTTTATGTACTTGATGCCTTATCTGGAGGTTCTGCAGTGGATGGACTGATCTGGGGCTCCTGCACTAGATGAACTGATCTGGGGGTCCTGCACTGGATGAACTGATCCTGGAGTCGGGCATTGGATGGACTGATCTGGGGGTCCTGCACTGGATGGACTGATCTGGGGGTCCTGCACTGGATGGACTGATCTGGGGGTCCTGCACTGGATGGACTGATCCTGGGGTCGGGCACTGGATGGACTGATCCAGGGGTCCTGCACTGGATGGGCTGATCTAATTCTGGGGTTTATGTACTTGATGCCTTATCTGGAGGTTCTGCAGTGGATGGACTGATCTGGGGCTCCTGCACTAGATGAACTGATCTGGGGGTCCTGCACTGGATGAACTGATCCTGGGGTCGGGCATTGGATGGACTGATCTGGGGGTCCTGCACTGAATTGACTGATCCTGGGGTCCTGCACTGGATAGACTGATCTGGGGGTCCTGCACTGGATGGACTGATCCTGGGGTCGGGCACTGGATGGACTGATCTTGGGGTCGGGCACTGGATGGACTGATCTGGGGGCCCTGCACTAGATAAAGTCATCTAGGGTCCTGCAGTGGATGGACTTATCTGGGGGTCCTGCACTGGATGGACTGATCCTGGGTCCTGAACTGGATGGACTGATCCTGGGGTCGGGCACTGGATGGACCGATCCTGGGGTCGGGCACTGGATGGACCGATCCTGGGGTCGGGCACTGGATGGACCAATCCTGGGGTCGGGCACTGGATGGACCGATCCTGGGGTCGGGCACTGGATGGACTGATCCTGGGGTCGGGCACTGGATGGACTGATCTGGGAGTCCTGCACTGGATGGGCTGATCTGGGAGTCCTGCACTGGATGGACTGATCTGGGAGTCCTGCACTGGATGGACTGATCTGGGAGTCCTGCACTGGATGGACTGATCTGGGAGTCCTGCACTGGATGGACTGATCTGGGAGTCCTGCACTGGATGGACTGATCTGGGAGTCCTGCACTGGATGGGCTGATCTGGGGGTCCTGCACTGGATGGACTGATCCTGGGTTCGGGCACTGGATGGACTGATCCTGGGTTCGGGCACTGGATGGACTGATCCAGGGGTCCTGCACTGGATGGGCTGATCTAATTCTGGGGTTTATGTACTTGATGCCTTATCTGGAGGTTCTGCAGTGGATGGACTGATCTGGGGCTCCTGCACTAGATGAACTGATCTGGGGGTCCTGCACTGGATGAACTGATCCTGGAGTCGGGCATTGGATGGACTGATCTGGGGGTCCTGCACTGGATGGACTGATCTGGGGGTCCTGCACTGGATGGACTGATCTGGGGGTCCTGCACTGGATGGACTGATCCTGGGTCCTGAACTGGATGGACTGATCCTGGGGTCGGGCACTGGATTGACTGATCCTGGGGTCGGGCACTGAATTGACTGATCCTGGGGTCGGGCACTGGATGGACTGATCCTGGGGTCGGGCACTGGATGGACTGATCCTTGGGTCGGGCACTGAATGGACTGATCCTGGGGTCGGGCACTGAATGGACTGATCCTGGGGTCGGGCGCTGAATGGACTGATCCTGGGGTCGGGCGCTGAATGGACTGATCCTGGGGTCGGGCGCTGAATGGACTGATCCTGGGGTCGGGCGCTGAATGGACTGATCCTGGGGTCGGGCGCTGAATGGACTGATCCTGGGGTCGGGCGCTGGATGGACTGATCCTGGGGTCGGGCGCTGGATGGACTGATCCTGGGGTCGGGCGCTGGATGGACTGATCCTGGGGTCGGGCGCTGGATGGACTGATCCTGGGGTCGGGCGCTGGATGGACTGATCCTGGGGTCGGGCGCTGGATGGACTGATCCTGGGGTCGGGCACTGGATGGACTGATCCTGGGGTCGGGCACTGGATGGACTGATCTGGGAGTCCTGCACTGGATGGACTGATCTGGGAGTCCTGCACTGGATGGGCTGATCTGGGAGTCCTGCACTGGATGGGCTGATCTGGGAGTCCTGCACTGGATGGGCTGATCTGGGAGTCCTGCACTGGATGGGCTCATCTGGGAGTCCTGCACTGGATGGGCTCATCTGGGAGTCCTGCACTGGATGGACTGATCCTGGGGTCGGGCACTGGATGGACTGACCTGGGGGCCCTGCACTAGATAAAGTCATCTAGGGTCCTGCACTGGATGGACTGATCTGGGGGTCCTGCACTGGATGGACTGATCCTGGGGTCGGGCACTGGATGGACCGATTTGGGGGTCGGGCACTGGATGGACCGATTTGGGGGTCCTGCACTGGATGGACCGATCTGGGGGTCGCGCACTGGATGGACCGATCTGGGGGTCGGGCACTGGATGGACCGATCTGGGGGTCGGGCACTGGATGGACCGATCTGGGGGTCGGGCACTGGATGGACCGATCTGGGGGTCGGGCACTGGATGGACCGATCTGGGGGTCGGGCACTGGATGGACCGATCTGGGAGTCCTGCACTGGATGGACTGATCTGGGAGTCCTGCACTGGATGGACTGATCTGGGAGTCCTGCACTGGATGGACTGATCTGGGAGTCCTGCACTGGATGGACTGATCTGGGAGTCCTGCACTGGATGGGCTGATCCTGGGTTCGGGCACTGGATGGACTGATCCTGGGTTCGGGCACTGGATGGACTGATCCAGGGGTCCTGCACTGGATGGGCTGATCTAATTCTGGGGTTTATGTACTTGATGCCTTATCTGGAGGTTCTGCAGTGGATGGACTGATCTGGGGCTCCTGCACTAGATGAACTGATCTGGGGGTCCTGCACTGGATGAACTGATCCTGGAGTCGGGCATTGGATGGACTGATCTGGGGGTCCTGCACTGGATGGACTGATCTGGGGGTCCTGCACTGGATGGACTGATCCTGGGGTCGGGCACTGGATGGACTGACCTGGGTCCTGAACTGGATGGACTGATCCTGGGGTCGGGCACTGGATTGACTGATCCTGGGGTCGGGCACTGAATTGACTGTTCCTGGGGTCGGGCACTGGATGGACTGATCCTGGGGTCGGGCACTGGATGGACTGATCCTTGGGTCGGGCACTGAATGGACTGATCCTGGGGTCGGGCACTGAATGGACTGATCCTGGGGTCGGGCACTGAATGGACTGATCCTGGGGTCGGGCACTGGATGGACTGATCCTGGGGTCGGGCACTGGATGGACTGATCCTGGGGTCGGGCACTGGATGGACTGATCCTGGGGTCGGGCACTGGATGGACTGATCCTGGGGTCGGGCACTGGATGGACTGATCCTGGGGTCGGGCACTGGATGGACTGATCCTGGGGTCGGGCACTGGATGGACTGATCCTGGGGTCGGGCACTGGATGGACTGATCCTGGGGTCGGGCACTGGATGGACTGATCTGGGAGTCCTGCACTGGATGGCTGATCTGGGAGTCCTGCACTGGATGGGCTGATCTGGGAGTCCTGCACTGGATGGGCTGATCTGGGAGTCCTGCACTGGATGGGCTGATCTGGGAGTCCTGCACTGGATGGGCTGATCTGGGAGTCCTGCACTGGATGGACTGATCCTGGGGTCGGGCACTGGATGGACTGACCTGGGGGCCCTGCACTAGATAAAGTCATCTAGGGTCCTGCACTGGATGGACTGATCTGGGGGTCCTGCACTGGATGGACTGATCCTGGGGTCGGGCACTGGATGGACCGATTTGGGGGTCGGGCACTGGATGGACCGATTTGGGGGTCCTGCACTGGATGGACGATCTGGGGGTCGGGCAATGGATGGACCGATCTGGGGGTCGGGCACTGGATGGACCGATCTGGGGGTCGGGCACTGGATGGACTGATCCTGGGGTCGGGCACTGGATGGACTGATCTGGGGGCCCTGCACTAGATAAAGTCATCTAGGGTCCTGCACTGGATGGACTGATCTGGGGGTCCTGCACTGGATGGACTGATCTGGGGGTCCTGCACTGGATGGACTAATCCTGGGGTCGGGCACTGAATTGACTGATCCTGGGGTCGGGCACTGAATGGACTGATCCTGGGGTCGGGCACTGAATGGACTGATCCTGGGGTCGGGCACTGAATGGACTGATCCTGGGGTCGGGCGCTGGATGGACTGATCCTGGGGTCGGGCGCTGGATGGACTGATCCTGGGGTCGGGCACTGGATGGACTGATCCTGGGGTCGGGCACTGGATGGACTGATCCTGGGGTCGGGCACTGGATGGACTGATCCTGGGGTCGGGCACTGGATGGACTGATCCTGGGGTCGGGCACTGGATGGACTGATCCTGGGGTCGGGCACTGGATGGACTGATCCTGGGGTCGGGCACTGGATGGACTGATCCTGGGGTCGGGCACTGGATGGACTGATCCTGGGGTCGGGCACTGGATGGACTGATCCTGGGAGTCCTGAGGAGTCCTGCACTGGATGGGCTGATCTGGGAGTCCTGCACTGGATGGGCTGATCTGGGGGTCCTGCACTGGATGGACTGATCCTGGGGTCGGGCACTGGATGGACTGATCTGGGGCCCTGCACTAGATAAAGTCATCTAGGGTCCTGCACTGGATGGACTGATCTGGGGGTCCTGCACTGGATGGACTGATCCTGGGGTCGGGCACTGGATGGACCGATTTGGGGGTCCCTGCACTGGATGGACCGATTTGGGGGTCCTGCACTGGATGGACCGATCTGGGGGTCGGGCACTGGATGGACTGATCTGGGGGTCGGGCACTGGATGGACTGATCCTGGGGTCGGGCACTGGATGGACTGATCTGGGGCCCTGCACTAGATAAAGTCATCTAGGGTCCTGCACTGGATGGACTGATCTGGGGGTCCTGCACTGGATGGACTGATCCTGGGGTCGGGCACTGGATGGACGATTTGGGGGTCCTGCACTGGAATGGACCGATTTGGGGGTCCTGCACTGGATGGACCGATCTGGGGGTCTGGCACTGGATGGACCGATCTGGGGGTCTGGCACTGGATGGACTGATCTGGGGGTCTGGCACTGGATGGACTGATCCTGGGGTCGGGCGCTGGATGAACTGATCCTGGGGTCGGGCGCTGGATGGACCGATTTGGGGGTCCTGCACTGGATGGACTGATCCGGCGGTCGGGCACTGGATGGACTGATCGCGCGGTCGGGCACTGGATGGACTGATCCGGCGGTCGGGCACTGGATGGACTGATCCGGCGGTCGGGGCACTGGATGGTCTGATCTAATTCTGGGGTTTATGTATTTGATGCCTTATCTGGAGGTTCTGCACTGGATGGATTGATATGGGGGTCCTGCACTGGATGGACTAATCTAATTCTGGGGTTTCTTTACTTGATGCCTTTTCTGGAGGTTCTGGACTGGGTAGACTGATTTGGCCTAGGAGTTTTCTTTGGATGGGCTTATGTTTGGGTGTTCACAGATGGACTCCTTCCGTAGACCTTGGGTGAACTGATATTGGGGTGGTAATCAAGTTTAGTGGGCCACATGCAAGGATATGAAATGGCGAGATTTGCTCTGGAGGAGCTGCCATTAGCTGCATCTTGTGGCTTCTGTGCAAGCCTCTTCTTTTCCCTTCGCCTTTATTTCTCTACTGCAGTAGCAGAATATGATCCAACCTAATAGAAGTGGCTCTTTCCTGTCCCAGATCCTGCCTGGGGTTAGCAAGACCCTCCACCTGGTGCACCAGGGGCATCACCCATGGTGGAGGCGACAACCATGGATGCAGTGATCAGGCATTCGGTGGACTGCGGTCAGGGGGATGCAGTGGTCAGGCACTCGGTGGACAGCGGTCAAGGGGATATAGTGGTCAGGCACTCGGTGGGCAGCGGTCAGGGGATGCAGTAGTCAGGCACTCAGTGGGCAGTGGTCGGGGATTCAGTGGCCAGGCACTCGGTGGGCAGCGGGCAGGGGGGTGCAGCAATCAGGCACTTAGTGGGCAGCGGTCAAGGGGATATAGTGGTCAGGCACTCAGTGGGCAGCGGTCAGGGGATGCAGTAGTCAGGCACTCAGTGAGCAGTGGTCAGGTGGATGCAGTGGCCAGGCACTCGTTGGACAGTGGTCAGGTGGATGCAGTGGCCAGACACTCGTGGGCAGTGGTCAGGGGGATTCAGTGGCCAGGCACTCGGTGGGCAGTAGGCAGGGCAATACAATGGCCGGAGTTGGAAGGGCAGCGGTCAGGAGGATGCAGTTGCCAAACACTCGGTGGACAGTGCTCAGTGGGATGCAGTAGTCAGGCACTCGGTGGACAGTGGTCAGGGGGATGCAGTGCCAAGGCACTCACTGGGCAGTGGGATACAAAGACCAGGCACTCAGTGGGCAGCAGTCAGGGGGATGCAATGGCCAGGCACTCGGTAGGCAGCAGTCAGGGGGATGCAATGGCCAGGCACTCGGTGGGCAGCAGTCAGGGGGATGCAATGGCCAGGCACTCGGTGGGCAGCAGTCAGGGGGATGCAATGGCCAGGCACTCGGTGGGCAGCAGTCAGGGGGATGCAATGGCCAGGCACTCGGTGGGCAGCAGTCAGGGGGATGCAATGGCAGGCACTCGGTGGGCAGCAGTCAGGGGGATGCAATGGCCAGGCACTCGGTGGGCAGCAGTCAGGGGGATGCAATGGCCAGGCACTCGGTGGGCAGCAGTCAGGGGGATGCAATGGCCAGGCACTCGGTGGGCAGCAGTCAGGGGGATGCAATGGCCAGGCACTCGGTGGGCAGCAGTCAGGGGGATGCAATGGCCAGGCACTCGGTGGGCAGCAGTCAGGGGGATGCAATGGCCAGGCACTCGGTGGGTAGCAGTCAGGGGGATGCAATGGCCAGGCACTCGGTGGGCAGCAGTCAGGGGGATGCAATGGCCAGGCACTCGGTGGGCAGCAGTCAGGGGGATGCAATGGCAGGCACTCGGTGGGCAGCAGTCAGGGGGATGCTGGTTGTGGACACTTTTTGGTTATTTTGCCTCCTGATTCTTTTTCGGACTAGATTTTTAGCTTCAACCTGAACGCCAGCAGGGCAGACCTGCAACCTTCTGTGTCTTCACATCCAGAGAGGCAACACTTGGGTGAACTACTCATTTCTTTGAACGACATCACATACCTGCCCCAACAGACATGAGCACCCCACCATGGTGGGCGGAGTCTGGTCCTTGACCCTGAGGGGGCAGAAATCCTTGGAATAATCTAGAAACTGTCTGGAGGCACGCAGCTCCATCATTCCTGTTTCTGGTCAGAATCTCGCATCGGACAAACAGTCAATGTTACAAGGAAAAATGTTTGGGGGGTGGGGCCAGGAAAAATGTGATTTGTTTCATTGTATCGCTCCTCCCACATGACTACAAAGCCAGCGACACGCGGATCGCTGGACTCTCCCGGCGCCGGAATGCTGTTCCATCTTCTCACCGTTATGTGCTGTAATGCAGTGGATCACTGCAGAAACCACAGCTGTGAGGGGATGCTGGGTGTTGTAGTCCCACTTGCTGATCATTCGGCTAGTTCTCCAATCTACAGTTACTGGGGGAGGGGCTGAAAAAATCCCAGAAGTGACAGGAAGGCGAGGAGAGACAAGGAGGGGGGGGACAAGAAAAGGCAGGCGAGAGGAGGAGACAAGGAGGCGGGGAAGAGACAAGGAGGCGGGGAAGAGACAAGGAGGCGGGGAGAGACAAGGAGGCGGGGAAGAGACAAGGAGGCGGGGAAGAGACAAGGAGGCGGGAAGAGACAAGGAGGCGGGAAGAGACAAGGAGGCGGGGAAGAGACAAGGAGGCGGGGAAGAGACAAGGAGGCGGGGAAGAGACAAGGAGGCTGTAGTAATAGTGACATCCCACAAAGCGCCCCCCCCCCCCGAGACCCAAACCCCACAGCGCCCCCCCCCCCCCGAGACCCACCCCACAGCGTCCCCCCCCCCCCCGAGACCCACCCCACAGCGTCGTCCGTCCCCCCCCGAGACCCACCCCACAGCGCCCCCCGAGACCCACCCCACAGCGTCGTCCGTCCCCCCCCGAGACCCACCCCACAGCGTCGTCCGTCCCCCCCCCGAGACCCACCCCACAGCGCCCCCCCCCCCCCCGAGACCCACCCCACAGCGTCCCCCGTCCCCCCCCGAGACCCACCCCACAGCGTCCCCTGTCCCCCCCGAGACCTACGCCACAGCGTCCCCCCCCCCTCGAGACCTACCCCACAGCGTCCCTTCCCCCCCCCCCCCCGAGACCTACCCCACAGCGTCCCTTCCCCCCCCCCCGAGACCTACCCCACAGCGTCCCTTCCCCCCCCCCCCCCCCCCCGAGACCTACCCCACAGCGTCCCTTCCCCCCCCCCCCCCCCCGAGACCTACCCCACAGCGTCCCTTCCCCCCCGAGACCCACCCCACAGCGTCACCCACCCCACAGCGTCCCCCGTTCCCCCCCCCCCGAGACCCACCCCATAGCGTCCGTCCCCCCCCCGAGACCCACCCCACAGCGTCACCCACCCCACAGCGTCCCCCGTTCCCCCCCCGAGACCCACCCCACAGCGTCCCCCCCCCGACCTACGCCAGTGTGTCCCCCCCCCCCCCCCGAGACCTACCCCACAGCGTCCCTTCCCCCCCCCCCCCGAGACCTACCCCACAGCGTCCCTCCCCCCCCGAGACCTACCCCACCGCGTCCCTTCCCCCCCCCGAGACCTACCCCACAGCGTCCCTTCCCCCCCCCGAGACCTACCCCACAGCGTCCCTTCCCCCCCCCCGAGACCTACCCCACAGCGCCCCCCCCCCGAGACCCACCCCACAGCGCCCCCCCCCCCCCCCCGAGACCCACCCCACAGCGTCCCCCGTCCCCCCGAGACCCACCCCACAGCGTCGTCCGTCCCCCCCCCGAGACCCACCCCACAGCGCCCCCCGAGACCCACCCCACAGCGTCGTCCGTCCCCCCCCCGAGACCCACCCCACAGCGTCGTCCGTCCCCCCCCCGAGACCCACCCCACAGCGCCCCCCCCCCCCGAGACCCACCCCACAGCGTCCCCCGTCCCCCCCCGAGACCCACCCCACAGCGTCCCCCGTCCCCCCCGAGACCTACGCCACAGCGTCCCCCCCCCCTCGAGACCTACCCCACAGCGTCCCTTCCCCCCCCCCCCGAGACCTACCCCACAGCGTCCCTTCCCCCCCCCCCCGAGACCTACCCCACAGCGTCCCTTCCCCCCCCCCCCCCCCGAGACCTACCCCACAGCGTCCCTTCCCCCCCCCCCCCCCCCCGAGACCTACCCCACAGCGTCCCTTCCCCCCCGAGACCCACCCCACAGCGTCACCCACCCCACAGCGTCCCCCGTTCCCCCCCCCCCCGAGACCCACCCCATAGCGTCCGTCCCCCCCCCCGAGACCCACCCCACAGCGTCACCCACCCCACAGCGTCCCCCGTTCCCCCCCCCGAGACCCACCCCACAGCGTCCCCCCCCCGACCTACGCCAGTGTGTCCCCCCCCCCCCCGAGACCTACCCCACAGCGTCCCTTCCCCCCCCCCCCCCGAGACCTACCCCACAGCGTCCCTCCCCCCCCGAGACCTACCCCACAGCGTCCCTTCCCCCCCCCCGAGACCTACCCCACAGCGTCCCTTCCCCCCCCCGAGACCTACCCCACAGCGTCCCTTCCCCCCCCCGAGACCTACCCCACAGCGTCCCTTCCCCCCCCCCCGAGACCTACCCCACAGCGTCCCTTCCCCCCCCCCTCCGAGACCTACCCCACAGCGTCCCTTCCCCCCCCCCCGAGACCTACCCCACAGCGTCCCTCCCCCCCCGAGACCTACCCCACAGCGTCCCTTCCCCCCCCCGAGACCTACCCCACAGCGTCCCTTCCCCCCCCCCGAGACCTACCCCACAGCGTCCCTTCCCCCCCCCCCGAGACCTACCCCACAGCGTCCCTTCCCCCCCCGAGACCTACCCCACAGCGTCCCTTCCCCCCCCCGAGACCTACCCCACAGCGTCCCTTCCCCCCCCCCCGAGACCTACCCCACAGCGTCCCTTCCCCCCCCCCCCCCCGAGACCTACCCCACAGCGTCCCTTCCCCCTCCCCCCCCCCGAGACCTACCCCACAGCGTCCCTTCCCCCCCCCCCCCCCCGAGACCTACCCCACAGCGTCCCTTCCCCCCCCCCCCCCCCCCGAGACCTACCCCACAGCGTCCCTTCCCCCCCCCCCCCCCCCCGAGACCTACCGCACAGCGTCCCTTCCCCCTCCCCCCCCCCGAGACCTACCCCACAGCGTCCCTTTCCCCCCCCCCCCCCCCCGAGACCTACCCCACAGCGTCCCCCCCCCCCGAGACCCACCCCACAGCGTCCCCCCCCCCCCCCCCCGAGACCCACCCCACAGCGTCGTCCGTCCCCCCCCCCCGAGACCCACCCCACAGCGTCGTCCGTCCCCCCCCCCCGAGACCCACCCCACAGCGCCCCCCCCCCCCGAGACCCACCCTACAGCGCCCCCCCCCCCCCCCCCGAGACCCACCCCACAGCGTCCTGTCCCCCCCCCCGAGACCCACCCCACAGCGCCCCCCCCCCCCCCCGAGACCCACCCCACAGCGCCCCCCCCCCCCCCCGAGACCCACCCCACAGCGCCCCCCCCCCCCCCCGAGACCCACCCCACAGCGCCCCCCCCCCCCGAGACCCACCCCACAGCGTCCCCCGTCCCCCCGAGACCCACCCCACAGCGTCGTCCGTCCCCCCCCCGAGACCCACCCCACAGCGCCCCCCGAGACCCACCCCACAGCGTCGTCCGTCCCCCCCCGAGACCCACCCCACAGCGTCGTCCGTCCCCCCCCCGAGACCCACCCCACAGCGCCCCCCCCCCCCCCCGAGACCCACCCCACAGCGCCCCCCCCCCCCCCGAGACCCACCCCACAGCGTCCCCCGTCCCCCCCCCCGAGACCCAACCCACAGCGTCCCCCGTCCCCCCGAGACCCACCCCACAGCGTCCCCCGTCCCCCCCGAGACCCACCCCACAGCGTCCCCCGTCCCCCCCCGAGACCCACCCCACAGCGTCCGTCCCCCCCCGAGACCTACGCCACAGCGTCCCCCCCCCCTCGAGACCTACCCCACAGCGTCCCTTCCCCCCCCCCCCCCCGAGACCTACCCCACAGCGTCCTTTCCCCCCCCCCCCCCCCCCCCCCGAGACCTACCCCACAGCGTCCCTTCCCCCCCCCCCCCCCCGAGACCTACCCCACAGCGTCCCTTCCCCCCCGAGACCCACCCCACAGCGTCCCTTCCCCCCCGAGACCCACCCCACAGCGTCCCTTCCCCCCCGAGACCCACCCCACAGCGTCACCCACCCCACAGCGTCCCCCGTTCCCCCCCCCGAGACCCACCCCACAGCGTCCGTCCCCCCCCCGAGACCCACCCCACAGCGCCCCCCCCCCCCCGAGACCCACCCCACAGCGTCCCCCGTCCCCCCCCGAGACCCACCCCACAGCGTCCCCCGTCCCCCCCGAGACCTACGCCACAGCGTCCCCCCCCCTCGAGACCTACCCCACAGCGTCCCTTCCCCCCCCCCCCGAGACCTACCCCACAGCGTCCCTTCCCCCCCCCCGAGACCTACCCCACAGCGTCCCTTCCCCCCCCCCCCCCCCCGAGACCTACCCCACAGCGTCCCTTCCCCCCCCCCCCCCGAGACCTACCCCACAGCGTCCCTTCCCCCCCGAGACCCACCCCACAGCGTCACCCACCCCACAGCGTCCCCCGTTCCCCCCCCCCCGAGACCCACCCCATAGCGTCCGTCCCCCCCCGAGACCCACCCCACAGCGTCACCCACCCCACAGCGTCCCCCGTTCCCCCCCCCGAGACCCACCCCACAGCGTCCCCCCCCCGACCTACGCCAGTGTGTCCCCCCCCCCCCCCGAGACCTACCCCACAGCGTCCCTTCCCCCCCCCCCCCGAGACCTACCCCACAGCGTCCCTCCCCCCCCGAGACCTACCCCACAGCGTCCCTTCCCCCCCCCCGAGACCTACCCCACAGCGTCCCTTCCCCCCCTTGAGACCTACCCCACAGCGTCCCTTCCCCCCCCCGAGACCTACCCCACAGCGTCCCTCCCCCCCCCCCCGAGACCTACCCCACAGCGTCCCTTCCCCCCCCCCTCCGAGACCTACCCCACAGCGTCCCTTCCCCCCCCCCCCCCGAGACCTACCCCACAGCGTCCCTCCCCCCCCGAGACCTACCCCACAGCGTCCCTTCCCCCCCCCGAGACCTACCCCACAGCGTCCCTTCCCCCCCCCCGAGACCTACCCCACAGCGTCCCTTCCCCCCCCCCCGAGACCTACCCCACAGCGTCCCTTCCCCCCCCGAGACCTACCCCACAGCGTCCCTTCCCCCCCCCCCGAGACCTACCCCACAGCGTCCCTTCCCCCCCCCCCGAGACCTACCCCACAGCGTCCCTTCCCCCCCCCCCCCCCCGAGACCTACCCCACAGCGTCCCTTCCCCCCCCCCGAGACCTACCCCACAGCGTCCCTTCCCCCCCCCCCCCCCCCGAGACCTACCCCACAGCGTCCCTTCCCCCTCCCCCCCCCCCGAGACCTACCCCACAGCGTCCCTTCCCCCCCCCCCCCCCCGAGACCTACCCCACAGCGTCCCTTCCCCCCCCCCCCCCCCCGAGACCTACCCCACAGCGTCCCTTCCCCCCCCCCGAGACCTACCCCACAGCATCCCTCCCCCCCCCCCCCGAGACCTACCTCACAGCGTCCCTTCCCCCCCCCCGAGACCTACCCCACAGCATCCCTCCCCCCCCCCCCCGAGACCTACCTCACAGCGTCCCTCCCCCCCCCCGAGACCTACCTCACAGCGTCCCTTCCCCCCCCCAAGACCTACCCCACAGCGTCCCTTCCCCCCCCCGAGACCTACCCCACAGCGTCCCTTCCCCCCCCCCCCCCGAGACCTACCCCACAGCGTCCCTTCCCCCCCCCCCCCGAGACCTACCCCACAGCGTCCCTTCCCCCCCCCCCCCGAGACCTACCCCACAGCGTCCCCCGTCCCCCCCGAGACCTACCCCACAGCGTCCCCCGTCCCCCCCGAGACCCACCCCCACAGCGTTCCCCCCCCCCGAGACCTACCCCACAGCGTCCCTTCCCCCCCCACCCCGAGACCTACACCACAGCGTCCCTTCCCCCCCCCCGAGACCTACCCCACAGCGTCCCTTCCCCCCCCACCCCGAGACCTACCCCACAGCGCCCCCCCCCCCCCCGAGACCCACCCCCACAGCGCCCCCCCCCCCGAGACCCACCCCCACAGCGCCCCCCCCCCGCGAGACCCACGCCCACAGCGCCCCCCCCCCCACCGATACCCACCCCACAGCGTGCGTCCCCCCCCCCGAGACCCACCCCACAGCATCTGTCCCCCCCCCCCCGAGACGCACCCCACAGCATCTGTCCCCCCCCCCCCCGAGACCCACCCCACAGCATCTGTTCCCCCCCCCCCCGAGACCCACCCCACAGCGCCCCCCCGAGACCCACCCCACAGCATCCGTCCCCCCCCCCCCGAGACCCACCCCACAGCGCCCCCCGAGACCTACGCCACAGCGTTCCCCCCCCCCCCCCCCCCGAGACCCCCCCCCGAGACCCCCCCCCCCGAGACCTACCCCACAGCGTCCCCCCCCCCCCGAGACCTACCCCACAGCGTCCCTTCCCCCCCGAGACCTACCCCACAGCGTCCCTTCCCCCCCGAGACCTACCCCACAGCGTCCCTTCCCCCCCGAGACCTACCCCACAGCGCCGTCCCCCCGAGACCTACCCCACAGCGTCCCTTCCCTCCCCCCCCCCCGAGACCCACCCCACAGCGTCCCCCCCCCCCCCGAGACCCATCCCACAGCATCCGTCCCCCCCCCCCCCCCGAGACCCACCCCACAGCGTCCGTCCCCCCCGAGACCTACCTCACAGCGTCCCCGTCTCCCCCGAGACCTACCCCAGAGCGCCGCCCCCCCCCCCCGAGACCTACCCCACAGCGCCGCCCCCCCCCCCCCCGAGACCTACCCCACAGCGTCCCCCCTCCGAGACCTACCCCACAGCGTCCCAACCCCCGAGACCTACCCCACAGCGTCCCCCCCAACCCCCGAGACCTAGCCCACAGCGTCCCCCCCCCCCGAGACCTACCCCACAGCGTCCCCCCCCCCGAGACCTACCCCACAGCGTCCCCCCCGAGACCTACCCCACAGCGTCCCCCCCCCCCGAGACCTACCCCACAGCGTCCCTTCCCCCCGAGACCTACCCCACAGCGCCGTCCCCCCCCCCCCCGAGACCTACCCCACAGCGCCGTCCCCCCCCCGAGACCTACCCCACAGCGCCGTCCCCCCCCCCCGAGACCTACCCCACAGCGCCGTCCCCCCCCCCCCCGAGACCTACCCCACAGCGCCGTCCCCCCCCCCGCCCCCGAGACCTACCCCACAGCGTCCCTTCCCCCCCCGAGACCTACCCCACAGCGTCCCTTCCCCCCCCGAGACCTACCCCACAGCGTCCCTTCCCCCCCGAGACCTACCCCACAGCGTCCCTTCCCCCCCCCGAGACCTACCCCACAGCGTCCCTTCCCCCCCCGAGACCTACCCCACAGCGTCCCTTCCCCCCCCGAGACCTACCCCACAGCGTCCCTTCCCCCCCCCGAGACCTACCCCACAGCGTCCCTTCCCCCCCCCGAGACCTACCCCACAGCGTCCCTTCCCCCCCCCCCGAGACCTACCCCACAGCGTCCCTTCCCCCCCCCGAGACCTACCCCACAGCGTCCCTTCCCCCCCCCGAGACCTACCCCACAGCGTCCCTTCCCCCCCCCGAGACCTACCCCACAGCGTCCCTTCCCCCCCCGAGACCTACCCCACAGCGTCCCTTCCCCCCCCGAGACCTACCCCACAGCGTCCCTTCCCCCCCCGAGACCTACCCCACAGCGTCCCTTCCCCCCCGAGACCTACCCCACAGCGTCCCTTCCCCCCCCGAGACGTACCCCACAGCGTCCCTTCCCCCCCGAGACCTACCCCACAGCGTCCCTTCCCCCCCCGAGACCTACCCCACAGCGTCCCTTCCCCCCCCCGAGACCTACCCCACAGCGTCCCTTCCCCCCCCCCGAGACCTACCCCACAGCGTCCCTTCCCCCCCCCCGAGACCTACCCCACAGCGTCCCTTCCCCCCCCCCGAGACCTACCCCACAGCGTCCCTTCCCCCCCCCCGAGACCTACCCCACAGCGTCCCTTTCCCCCCCCCCCCGAGACCTACCCCACAGCGTCCCTTTCCCCCCCCCCCCGAGACCTACCCCAGTGTCCCTTCCCCCCCCGAGACCTACCCCACAGCGTCCCTTCCCCCCCCCCGAGACCTACCCCACAGCGTCCCTTCCCCCCCCCCCGAGACCTACCCCACAGCGTCCCTTCCCCCCCCCCCCCCCCGAGACCTACCCCACAGCGTCCCTTCCCCCCCCCCCCCCCCGAGACCTACCCCACAGCGTCCCTTCCCCCCCCCCCCCCGAGACCTACCCCACAGCGTCCCTTCCCCCCCCGAGACCTACCCCACAGCGTCCCTTCCCCCCCCGAGACCTACCCCACAGCGTCCCTTCCCCCCCCGAGACCTACCCCACAGCGTCCCTTCCCCCCCCCGAGACCTACCCCACAGCCTCCCTTCCCCCCCCGAGACCTACCCCACAGCCTCCCTTCCCCCCCCCCGAGACCTACCCCACAGCGTCCCTCCCCCCCCCCCCCGAGACCTACCCCACAGCGTCCCTTCCCCCCCCCCCGAGACCTACCCCACAGCGTCCCTTCCCCCCCCCCGAGACCTACCCCACAGCGTCCCTTCCCCCCCCCCCCCCGAGACCTACCCCACAGCGTCCCTTCCCCCCCCCCCGAGACCTACCCCACAGCGTCCCTTCCCCCCCCCCGAGACCTACCCCACAGCGTCCCTTCCCCCCCCCCCCCCCGAGACCTACCCCACAGCGTCCCTTCCCCCCCCCGAGACCTACCCCACAGCGTCCCTTCCCCCCCCCCCGAGACCTACCCCACAGCGTCCCTTCCCCCCCCCGAGACCCACCCCACAGCGTCCCCCCCCCGAGACCCACCCCACAGCGTCGTCCGTCCCCCCCCCCGAGACCCACCCCACAGCGTCGTCCGTCCCCCCCCCCCCGAGACCCACCCCACAGCGTCGTCCGTCCCCCCCCGAGACCCACCCCACAGCGTCGTCCGTCCCCCCCCCCCCCGAGACCCACCCCACAGCGTCGTCCGTCCCCCCCCCCCCCCGAGACCCACCCCACAGCGTCGTCCGTCCCCCCCCCCCCCCGAGACCCACCCCACAGCGTCGTCCGTCCCCCCCCCCCCCCGAGACCCACCCCACAGCGTCGTCGTCCCCCCCCCCCCGAGACCCACCCCACAGCGTCCCTTCCCCCCCCCCCCGAGACCCACCCCACAGCGTCCCTTCCCCCCCCCCCGAGACCTACCCCACAGCGTCCCTTCCCCCCCCCCGACCTACCCCACAGCGTCCCTTTCCCCCCCCCCCCCGAGACCTACCCCAGTGTCCCTTCCCCCCCCCGAGACCTACCCCACAGCGTCCCTTCCCCCCCCCCCCCCCGAGACCTACCCCACAGCGTCCCTTCCCCCCCCCCCCCCCCGAGACCTACCCCACAGCGTCCCTTCCCCCCCCCCCCCCGAGACCTACCCCACAGCGCCCCCCCCCCCCCCCCCCGAGACCTACCCCACAGCGTCCCTTCCCCCCCCCCCGAGACCTACCCCACAGCGCCCCTTCCCCCCCCCCCGAGACCTACCCCACAGCGCCCCCCCCCAACAGCGCCCCCCCCCCCCGAGACCTACCCCACAGCGTGCCTTCCCCCCCCCGAGACCTACCCCACAGCGTCCCTTCCCCCCCCCCGAGACCTACCCCACAGCGTCCCTTTCCCCGACCCCCCCCCCCCCCCCGAGACCTACCCACAGCGTCCCTTCCCCCCCCCCCCCCCGAGACCTACCCCACAGCGTCCCTTCCCCCCCCCCCCCCCGAGACCTACCCCACAGCGTCCCTTCCCCCCCCCCCCCCCGAGACCTACCCCACAGCGTCCCTTCCCCCCCCCCCCCCCGAGACCTACCCCACAGCGTCCCTTCCCCCCCCCCCCCGAGACCTACCCCACAGCGTCCCTTTTCCCCCCCCGAGACCTACCCCACAGCGTCCCTTCCCCCCCCCGAGACCTACCCCACAGCGTCCCTTCCCCCCCCCCCCCCGAGACCTACCCCACAGCGTCCCTTCCCCCCCCCCCCCCCCCGAGACCTACCCCACAGCGTCCCTTCCCCCCCCCCCCCCGAGACCTACCCCACAGCGTCCCCCGTCCCCCCCGAGACCTACCCCACAGCGTCCCCCGTCCCCCCCGAGACCCACCCCCACAGCGTTCCCCCCCCCCGAGACCTACCCCACAGCGTCCCTTCCCCCCCCACCCCGAGACCTACACCACAGCGTCCCTTCCCCCCCCCCCCCCCCCCCCCGAGACCTACCCCACAGCGTCCCTTCCCCCCCCACCCCGAGACCTACCCCACAGCGCCCCCCCCCCCCCCCCGAGACCCACCCCCACAGCGCCCCCCCCCCCGAGACCCACCCCCACAGCGCCCCCCCCCCGCGAGACCCACGCCCACAGCGCCCCCCCCCCACCGATACCCACCCCACAGCGTGCGTCCCCCCCCCCCGAGACCCACCCCACAGCATCTGTCCCCCCCCCCCCGAGACGCACCCCACAGCATCTGTCCCCCCCCCCCCCCCGAGACCCACCCCACAGCATCTGTTCCCCCCCCCCCCCGAGACCCACCCCACAGCGCCCCCCCCGAGACCCACCCCACAGCATCCGTCCCCCCCCCCCCCCCCGAGACCCACCCCACAGCGCCCCCCGAGACCTACGCCACAGCGTTCCCCCCCCCCCCCGAGACCCCCCCCCCCCTGAGACCCCCCCCCCCCCCGAGACCTACCCCACAGCGTCCCCCCCCCCCGAGACCTACCCCACAGCGTCCCTTCCCCCCCGAGACCTACCCCACAGCGTCCCTTCCCCCCCGAGACCTACCCCACAGCGTCCCTTCCCCCCCGAGACCTACCCCACAGCGCCGTCCCCCCGAGACCTACCCCACAGCGTCCCTTCCCTCCCCCCCCCCCCGAGACCCACCCCACAGCGTCCCCCCCCCCCCGAGACCCATCCCACAGCATCCGTCCCCCCCCCCCCCCCGAGACCCACCCCACAGCGTCCGTCCCCCCCGAGACCTACCTCACAGCGTCCCCGTCCCCCCCGAGACCTACCCCAGAGCGCCGCCCCCCCCCCCCCCGAGACCTACCCCACAGCGCCGCCCCCCCCCCCCCCGAGACCTACCCCACAGCGTCCCCCCTCCGAGACCTACCCCACAGCGTCCCAACCCCCGAGACCTACCCCACAGCGTCCCCCCCAACCCCCGAGACCTAGCCCACAGCGTCCCCCCCCCCCGAGACCTACCCCACAGCGTCCCCCCCCCCCGAGACCTACCCCACAGCGTCCCCCCCCCGAGACCTACCCCACAGCGTCCCCCCCCCCGAGACCTACCCCACAGCGTCCCTTCCCCCCGAGACCTACCCCACAGCGCCGTCCCCCCCCCCCCCCCCGAGACCTACCCCACAGCGCCGTCCCCCCCCCCCCGAGACCTACCCACAGCGCCGTCCCCCCCCCCCGAGACCTACCCCACAGCGCCGCCCCCCCCCCCCCCCCCGAGACCTACCCCACAGCGTCCCTTCCCCCCCCGAGACCTACCCCACAGCGTCCCTTCCCCCCCCGAGACCTACCCCACAGCGTCCCTTCCCCCCCGAGACCTACCCCACAGCGTCCCTTCCCCCCCCCGAGACCTACCCCACAGCGTCCCTTCCCCCCCCCCGAGACCTACCCCACAGCGTCCCTTCCCCCCCCCGAGACCTACCCCACAGCGTCCCTTCCCCCCCCCGAGACCTACCCCACAGCGTCCCTTCCCCCCCCCGAGACCTACCCCACAGCGTCCCTTCCCCCCCCCCCGAGACCTACCCCACAGCGTCCCTTCCCCCCCCCGAGACCTACCCCACAGCGTCCCTTCCCCCCCCCCGAGACCTACCCCACAGCGTCCCTTCCCCCCCCGAGACCTACCCCACAGCGTCCCTTCCCCCCCCCGAGACCTACCCCACAGCGTCCCTTCCCCCCCCCGAGACCTACCCCACAGCGTCCCTTCCCCCCCCGAGACCTACCCCACAGCGTCCCTTCCCCCCCCGAGACCTACCCCACAGCGTCCCTTCCCCCCCCGAGACCTACCCCACAGCGTCCCTTCCCCCCCCGAGACGTACCCCACAGCGTCCCTTCCCCCCCGAGACCTACCCCACAGCGTCCCTTCCCCCCCCGAGACCTACCCCACAGCGTCCCTTCCCCCCCCGAGACCTACCCCACAGCGTCCCTTCCCCCCCCCGAGACCTACCCCACAGCGTCCCTTCCCCCCCCCCGAGACCTACCCCACAGCGTCCCTTCCCCCCCCCCGAGACCTACCCCACAGCGTCCCTTCCCCCCCCCCCCGAGACCTACCCCACAGCGTCCCTTCCCCCCCCCCCCCCCCCGACCTACCCCACAGCGTCCCTTTCCCCCCCCCCCCGAGACCTACCCCACAGCGTCCCTTCCCCCCCCCCCCCGAGACCTACCCCACAGCGTCCCTTCCCCCCCCCCCCCCCGAGACCTACCCCACAGCGTCCCTTCCCCCCCCCCCCCCCCGAGACCTACCCCACAGCGTCCCTTCCCCCCCCCCCCCGAGACCTACCCCACAGCGTCCCTTCCCCCCCCGAGACCTACCCCACAGCGTCCCTTCCCCCCCCGAGACCTACCCCACAGCGTCCCTTCCCCCCCCGAGACCTACCCCACAGCGTCCCTTCCCCCCCCGAGACCTACCCCACAGCGTCCCTTCCCCCCCCCGAGACCTACCCCACAGCGTCCCTTCCCCCCCCCGAGACCCACCCCACAGCGTCGTCCGTCCCCCCCCCCCCGAGACCCACCCCACAGCGTCGTCCGTCCCCCCCCCCGAGACCCACCCCACAGCGTCGTCCGTCCCCCCCCCCCCCCGAGACCCACCCCACAGCGTCGTCCGTCCCCCCCCCGAGACCCACCCCACAGCGTCGTCCGTCCCCCCCCCCCGAGACCCACCCCACAGCGTCCCTTCCCCCCCCCCCCCCCGAGACCTACCCCACAGCGTCCCTTCCCCCCCCCCCCCCCGAGACCTACCCCACAGCGTCCCTTCCCCCCCCCCCCCCCGAGACCTACCCCACAGCGTCCCTTCCCCCCCCGCCTCCCCCGAGACCTACCCCACAGCGTCCCTTCCCCCCTCGAGACCTACCCCACAGCGTCCCTTCCCCCCCCGAGACCTACCCCACAGCGTCCCTTCCCCCCCCCGAGACCTACCCCACAGCGTCCCTTCCCCCCCCCCCCCCGAGACCTACCCCACAGCGTCCCTTCCCCCCTCGAGACCTACCCCACAGCGTCCCTTCCCCCCCCGAGACCTACCCCACAGCGTCCCTTCCCCCCCCCGAGACCTACCCCACAGCGTCCCTTCCCCCCCCGAGACCTACCCCACAGCCTCCCTTCCCCCCCCGAGACCTACCCCACAGCCTCCCTTCCCCCCCCCGAGACCTACCCCACAGCGTCCCTCCCCCCCCCCCCCGAGACCTACCCCACAGCGTCCCTTCCCCCCCCCCCCCGAGACCTACCCCACAGCGTCCCTTTCCCCCCCCCCCCGACCTACCCCACAGCGTCCCTTTCCCCCCCCCCCCCCCCGAGACCTACCCCAGTGTCCCTTCCCCCCCCGAGACCTACCCCACAGCGTCCCTTCCCCCCCCCCCCCCCGAGACCTACCCCACAGCGTCCCTTCCCCCCCCCCCCCCCCGAGACCTACCCCACAGCGTCCCTTCCCCCCCCCCCCCCCCCCGAGACCTACCCCACAGCGTCCCTTCCCCCCCCCCCCCGAGACCTACCCCACAGCGTCCCTTCCCCCCCCCCCCCCGAGACCTACCCCACAGCGTCCCTTCCCCCCCCCCCCCCGAGACCTACCCCACAGCGTCCCTTCCCCCCCCCCCCGAGACCTACCCCACAGCGTCCCTTCCCCCCCCCCCCGAGACCTACCCCACAGCGTCCCTTCCCCCCCCCCCCCCGAGACCTACCCCACAGCGTCCCTTCCCCCCCCCCCCCCGAGACCTACCCCACAGCGTCCCTTCCCCCCCCGAGACCTACCCCACAGCGTCCCTTCCCCCCCCGAGACCTACCCCACAGCGTCCCTTCCCCCCCCCGAGACCTACCCCACAGCCTCCCTTCCCCCCCCGAGACCTACCCCACAGCCTCCCTTCCCCCCCCGAGACCTACCCCACAGCGTCCCTCCCCCCCCCCCCCCCCCCCCCCCCGAGACCTACCCCACAGCGTCCCTTCCCCCCCCCCCCCCCGAGACCTACCCCACAGCGTCCCTTCCCCCCCCCCCCCCGAGACCTACCCCACAGCGTCCCTTCCCCCCCCCCCCCCCGAGACCTACCCCACAGCGTCCCTTCCCCCCCCCCCCCCCCCCGAGACCTACCCCACAGCGTCCCTTCCCCCCCCCCCCCCCCGAGACCTACCCCACAGCGTCCCTTCCCCCCCCCCCCGAGACCTACCCCACAGCGTCCCTTCCCCCCCCCGAGACCTACCCCACAGCGTCCCTTCCCCCCCCCCGAGACCTACCCCACAGCGTCCCTTCCCCCCCCCCCCCCCCGAGACCTACCCCACAGCGTCCCTTCCCCCCCCCCGAGACCTACCCCACAGCGTCCCTTCCCCCCCCCCCCCGAGACCTACCCCACAGCGTCCCCCCCCCCCCCCCCGAGACCTACCCCACAGCGTCCCTTCCCCCCCGAGACCCACCCCACAGCGTCCTTCCCCCGAGACCCACCCCACAGCGTCGTCCGTCCCCCCCCCCCCCGAGACCCACCCCACAGCGCCGTCCGTCCCCCCCCCCCCGAGACCCACCCCACAGCGTCGTCCGTCCCCCCCCCCCGAGACCCACCCCACAGCGTCGTCCGCCCCCCCCCCCCCCGAGACCCACCCCACAGCGTCCGCCCCCCCCCCCCCGAGACCCACCCCACAGCGTCGTCCGTCCCCCCCCCCCCCCGAGACCCACCCCACAGCGTCCGCCCCCCCCCCCCCCCCCCGAGACCCACCCCACAGCGTCGTCCGTCCCCCCCCCCGAGACCCACCCCACAGCGTCGTCCGTCCCCCCCCCCCCCCCGAGACCCACCCCACAGCGTCGTCCGTCGTCCCCCCCCCCCCCGAGACCCACCCCACAGCGTGTCCCCCCCCCGAGACCCACCCCACAGCGTCCCCCCCCCCGAGACCCACCCCACAGCGTCCGTCCCCCCCCCGAGACCCACCCCACAGCGCCCCCCCGAGACCTACGCCACAGCGTTCCCCCCCCCCCGAGACCCACCCCACAGCGCCCCCCCGAGACCTACGCCACAGCGTTCCCCCCCCCCCCCCCCCCCCGAGACCAACCCCACAGCGTCCGTCCCCCCCCGAGACCCACCTCACAGCGTCCGTCCCCCCCCCCCCGAGACCTACCCCACAGCGTCCCCCCCCCCCCCCGAGACCCACCTCACAGCGTCCGTCCCCCCCGAGACCTACGCCACAGCGCCCTCCCCCCCGAGACCTACCCCACAGCGTCCCTTCCCCCCCGAGACCTACCCCACAGCGTCCCTTCCCCCCCCGAGACCTACCCCACAGCGTCCCTTCCCCCCCCGAGACCTACCCCACAGCGTCCCTTTCCCCCCCCGAGACCTACCCCTCAGCGTCCCTTCCCCCCCCCGAGACCTACCCCACAGCGTCCCTTCCCCCCCCCGAGACCTACCCCTCAGCGTCCCTTCCCCCCCCCCGAGACCTACCCCACAGCGTCCCTTCCCCCCCGAGACCTACCCCACAGCGTCCCTTCCCCCCCGAGACCTACCCCTCAGCGTCCCTTCCCCCCCCCGAGACCTACCCCTCAGCGTCCCTTCCCCCCCCCGAGACCTACCCCACAGCGTCCATTCCCCCCCGAGACCTACCCCACAGCGTCCATTCCCCCCGAGACCTACCCCACAGCGTCCCTTCCCCCCCCGAGACCTACCCCACAGCGTCCCTTCCCCCCCCCCCGAGACCTACCCCACAGCGTCCCTTCCCCCCCCCGAGACCTACCCCACAGCGTCCCTTCCCCCCCGAGACCTACCCCACAGCGTCCCTTCCCCCCCCGAGACCCACCCCACAGCGTCCCTTCCCCCCCCGAGACCCACCCCACAGCGTCCCTTCCCCCCCCCCCCCCGAGATCCACCCCACAGCGTCCCTCCCCCCCCCCCCCGAGACCCACCCCACAGCGTCCCTCCCCCCCCCCCCCGAGACCCACCCCACAGCGTCCCTTCCCCCCCCCCCCCGAGACCCACCCCACAGCGTCCCTCCCCCCCCCCCCCCCCCCCGAGACCCACCCCACAGCGTCCCTTCCCCCCCCCCCCGAGACCCCACCCCACAGCGTCCCTCCCCCCCCCCCCCGAGACCCACCCCACAGCGTCCCTTCCCCCCCCCCCCCCCGAGACCCACCCCACAGCGTCCCTTCCCCCCCCCCGAGACCCACCCCACAGCGTCCCTCCCCCCCCCCCCCCCCCCCGAGACCCACCCCACAGCGTCCGTGTCCCCCCCCCCCCCGAGACCCACCCCACAGCGTCCCTTTCCCCCCCCTCCTTCCGAGACCCACCCCACAGCGTCCGTGTCCCCCCCCTCCCCCGAGACCCACCCCACAGCATCCGTCCCCCCCCCCCCGAGACCCACCCCACAGCATCCGTCCCCCCCCCCCCGAGACCCACCCCACAGCATCCGTCCCCCCCCCCCCCGAGACCCACCCCACAGCATCCGTCCCCCCCCCCCCCCCGAGACCCACCCCACAGCATCCGTCCCCCCCCCGAGACCCACCCCACAGCATCCGTCCCCCTTCCCCCCGAGACCCACCCCGCAGCGTCCCCCCCGAGACCCACCCCACAGCATCCGTCCCCCCCCCCCCCCGAGACCCACCCCGCAGCGTCGTCCCCCCCCCCCCCGAGACCCACCCCGCAGCGTCGTCCCCCCCCCCCCCCGAGACCCACCCCGCAGCGTCGTCCCCCCCCCCCCCCCGAGACCCACCCCGCAGCGTCGTCCCCCCCCCCCCCCCGAGACCCACCCCGCAGCGTCGTCCCCCCCCCCCCCCCCCGAGACCCACCCCGCAGCGTCGTCCCCCCCCCCCCCCCGAGACCCACCCCGCAGCATCCGTCCCCCCCCCCCCCGAGACCCACCCCACAGAGTGTCGTCCCCCCCCCCCCCCCGAGACCCACCCCACAGCGTGTCGTCGTCCCTCCCCCCCCCCGAGACCCACCCCACAGCATCCGTCCCCCCCCCCCCCCGAGACCCACCCCACAGCGCCCCCCCCCGAGACCCACCCCACAGCGCCCCCCCCGAGACCCACCCCGCAGCGTCGTCCCCCCCCCCCCCGAGACCCACCCCGCAGCGTCCCCCGCCCCCCGAGACCACCCCGCAGCGTCCCCCGCCCCCCGAGACCCACCCCGCAGCGTCCCCCCGCCCCCCGAGACCCACCCCGCAGCGTCCCCCGCCCCCCGAGACCCACCCCGCAGCGTCCCCCCCCCCCCCCCCGAGACCCACCCCGCAGCGTCGTCCCGTCCCCCCCCCCCGAGACCCACCCCGCAGCGTCGTCCCGTCCCCCCCCCCCCCGAGACCCACCCCGCAGCGTCGTCCCGTCCCCCCCCCCCCCCCCCGAGACCCACCCCGCAGCGTCGTCCCGTCCCCCCCCCCCCCGAGACCCACCCCGCAGCGTCGTCCCGTCCCCCCCCCCCCCCCA